>NC_077229.1:416970544-417240544 GCF_027887165.1 Monodelphis domestica | reverse complement strand
GCTCTTTAATATTAAGTGAAGCATTACTCATGAATTCATCTAAATAGTCATCTCTTTTGATCATGAGTTCATAAATACTGTGTAAAATAGGATTCTTGTATGTCTTAAACTCATCTTTTTTACATTTTAAGGGTAATTCCCTAGGCTAAGATCTGAAGTTCTATAGACTTGAAGCATTATTCCCTTCAGATAAAGAATGAAGTCAGTTTTTTACTTTACACACATACAGAGTCCTAATTTTAAAAATTTATCCTCAGGAAGGACCACTTCTGTCCCTATACCCAGACTCCTCTACCACCATTTGTTCATTCTTTTTTCAGTTGTGTCAGATTCTTCATGGCTCAATTTGGAGTTTTCTTGGCAAAGATACTGGAGTGGTTTGCCATTTCCTTCTCAAGATCATTTTTTTTTAACAGATGAGGAAACTTAGGCAAACAGGGTTAAGTGACTTGTCCAGGAAGTAGCTGAAGCTAGATTTGAGTTCAAGGAGATGATTGTCCCTGACTCCAGGCCTGTTCTCTATCCACTATGCCACTTAGCTGCCCCAATCCCTTCCTACTAATCCAGCTATTTCTGAATCACAGAATATAAGAATTGGAATGGGACTCAGAGGTCATTAAATCCAATCCATGTCTGAATAAGAACCCCCTCTGTAGCACACCTGAAAAATGGTTATCCATCTTTGCTTGAAGATCTCCATAAGGGAGAACTTTCCCCCTGCCTCTTCAGGTAGCTCATTTTGTCATTGAATTGTTCTGATTGCTGGAAGTTGTCTTTTCCCTTAAGCCTCAATTTGCCTCTCTGTAACTTCTGATTTTCCTAATTTTTTCCCCTGTAGGAACCTAGTGGAACTTGCCTGTTCCTTTAGACAATGCTTCAAACACTTGACGACACTCATCCTATTCTCCCTCTAAGCCATTTTAATCCAAGGTAACATGCCCAGTTTCTTCAGCCAATTCCCACATGATTTCATACATGATCTTAAGATCTGTTGTCATTCTTCTTTTTAAGCTCTTACCTTCTGCCTTGAAATCAATACTAAGTATTAGTTCCAGGGCAACAGAGCATTAAGGGCTGGGCAATGGGGGTTAAGTGACTTGTCAGGGTCACATAGCTAGGAAGTTTCTGAGGCTAGGTTTGAACCCAGGATCTCCTGTTCCCAGGCCTGGCTCTCTATGGAACCACCTATCTCAGTTTCCATTTTCTTTGATTGATCTCCAGTTTGTCTTCCTTCTTCCTAAAATTATATATCCATTACTTTCCCCAACACATCAGATGTGGGATGACTGGCACAATATAACAGGACTATTTGTTCTCTATTCCTGGGTTCTATACTTCTCTTAATGAAAGATAATAAAGATTCCATAACCTCCTTTGGCTAATATATCACATTGTTTCCCTGTTTAGAGCTTGTGGTCTATTGAAACCCCTAAGTCTTTTCTAAACAAATAGCCTCACTCACTTTACACTTATGAAATTGATTTTTTAATTCCAAGTGTAAGAGTTTACATTTACTCATTAAATTTTATTGGATTGAGTACAACATTCTATCCTATGAAGATCATTTTGCTTTGCTATTCCCTTGAATATTTTAATAGATTTTCTCTGGACTTTATCTTTCTGAGTTATATGTTTCTTGAAGTATAGCAACCAAAACTACAGCCAGCATTCCAAAACAAAACTTTTATGTAAAGGGAATATCCATTCTGCTTTGTTTTCAATATTCAACCCAAAGAAGCTAGACTTTTTCTTTTAAATCACTACCTTTCATTTTAAAATCAATACTGTATATTGGTTCTAAGGCAGAGGAGCAGTAAGGGCTAGGCAATGGGAGTAAGTTACTTGCTCAGGATCACACAGTTAGAAAATGTCTGAGGTCAGATTTGAACCCAGGATCTCCCATCTTTAGTCCTGGCTTTCAATCCACCAAGTTGCTTCAGAAGCTAGATTTTTTTTTTTAATCCTGTTACCATTTTGGTCAGTGGAAGAAGAAATGTATTATCTATTAATAAAACTGGGAAATGATTGATTTAGATTGAGAGAAGATTTTTTTTTAAACAACAGGATCAATGTATATGTTCTGCCTGGTCTGGCTGGCTTACTGTAGCCACTTCTCCATATTCTTCTGCTAATGGGTGGGAAAAGGAATTCTGGTACCCAAATTGTGTTCTTTCTGATAAGAGAGACAGCACCAGTGTAACAGAAAGATTTCTGAACTAGGAGTAAAGAAGGAGATCTGCTTTATAGTGCAGGTTCTACCACTATCAAATTGTTACGCCAGGAATGACTTGCTTCTCTCTTACTTTCAATTTCCTCATCTACAGAACAAAGCAGAAGTACACGATTTTACTCTAACATTCTCCAAATCTACATGATCCAATTGTGGGTACATTCAGGGAGGAAGAATTCCAAAAACAAAGCTTAAACTTCCTAGTAAAGCTGGGAGGTCTGATTGTTTTCAACATAGTTTTCAAAAGAACATCACATAATTCTTGTATCCAGTATATAATAAAAAACTAAACAAACTTGCATACATCCAGTTTCAGATGGGGATGGAAAGAAGATACTGAAGAGAAGCAGGAGGGATGTGTACTCAGAGGACAGGGAGAGGGGGCACCTTTATCTTGGTGATAGAAGGAAAACTATGGGTCTATTATGAACCCCCAATCACCCCAAAAGAGAAGCATGCCAATTGTTGTTAAGGCGTATACTGGATATTTTTTACAAGAGATTGACATATAAATGGAGCTGTTTGGAGAGCAAACAGCAGCTCTCCAAGCATGGAAATATAAACAAAAAGGAATATAAACCAGAGTTTCTGTGTAACCTTACCAACAAATATTAGACAAGGAAAACAAATTTATTCCCCATTTAAGTTGGATGTCTGGATCTTCTACCATCATGTTTCTCCTTTCTCCACTTGGTATGTGTGTGTGAATCTTAGCCCACTTTACAGAGTTTTAGAGTGACAACCTTCATTCAGTTACACAAATGTTTAAATATAAACCATATGCAATGTTTCAAGACATGTGAAGATTAGTATCATGTTGTATGGCAAGAAAAATCAATGGTGGTGACATGTCATGTGTAAAGCACTGACCCAAGAGACAGGAGACAGAGTAGGACAGTATGGTGAGAAGAAAGCACTGGGTTGGGAGTCAGGGGTTCAAATTCTAGCTCTCCTTCTTGACCTTAGTCTAGTTGCTTAGGAAAAAAAAACCAAACCAATAAACAAAACACTGGATTTGGAGTTAGGAGACATAAATTCAAATTTTAGCTCTGTCCTTTACTACCTGTGTGACTTTGGGAAAGTCATTTCACCTCTTTGGGTCTCAGATTCCCCCTTTGTAAAATGAGAGGATTTGATTGGATAATTTTTCAAGACCCTTATTTTGAGGCAGCTAGGTGAGCCAGTGGATGGAGTGCTGAATCTGGAGTCAGGAAATTGTTATTCAGTTGTTTAAATCATGTCTGGCATTTTGTAATCTTGGTTTGGGGAGGGGGGTTCTTGGCAAAGATATAGGAGTGGCTTGCCATTTCCTTCTCTATCTCATTTTACAGATGAGGAAACTGAGGCCAATAGGGTTAAGTGACTTACCCAGGGTCACCTGGCTGGTACATGTCTCAGACTAGATTTAATCTTCTGAAGAGTCTTCCTGATTGTGAGTCCAGTGCTCTATCTACTATGCCATTAGCTGCCCTATGGTAAGAAAAACTGGAGTAAAATCTAGGACCTTGAATTAGTCACTTAAACCTGCCTGTCTCAGTTTCCCCAAATATAAGATGGAGATAATACCAACACCTATCTCCCTTCTCATTCTGGTTGCTGCGGGGATCAAATGAGATAAGAAGTGTAAAGTGCTTAGCATAGTCCTGGAACATGCTATTGTTCAGTTGTTCAGTCATGTCTGACTCTTTGTGACCCTGTCTGGGGTTTTCTTGGCAAAGATACTGGAACAGTTTGCCATTTCCTTTTCTAGATCATTTGACAGATGAGAAAATTGAGGCAAACAGGGTAACATGAGCTTTGTTTATAGTTCCTACCCCCTTGGTTGCTGTGAGGCTCAATTGTAAAGTACTAAGTACACAGTCCCTGCAACACAGAGGTGCTTAATAAATATTTATTTCCTTCTTTCCAACTCTGAATATTATTGTCCTACGTCTGTAAATGGGAATAATGTTTGCTCAATCAACTTTAAAGGCTTATCATGCAGATCAGCTGAGAAAGTCTGTGAAAGTTCTTTAAAAAGAATAACTTTCTACAAAACTCAAAGGACTATTCTTGTCATTGGCATTGGGAGATATGATTCCAGAAACTTTAAATTCAACAAATAAGCAATTGAGAAACAGCATAGTGTAGTGGGGATAGGACACTAGACTTGTCGTCAAGAAAACCCGAGTTTAAGTTCTGCCTCCTACAAGTAAGCTGGGTGGCTTCACTTAGCCTCTCTATACCTCAGTTTACTCATCAGTAAAAAGGGGGGTTTGAATTTGATGTTCTCCAAGGGCCTTTCCAACTTTAAATTTGTGATCCTATTAGCCTAGGGTCTTCACCAAAAAACGAAGGTATGGACCTAATCTCTAACATTCCTTCTAAAACTATGGTCATATAATAGTATCTGAAATATGGAACATTTAATAATGCTCTGTCTGGCTATCCTATATTGTTAATTTGGGTCACTAAGCCCAAAAGGTGTATATTCTATGGAAGTTGACTGGAATGGCTAGAATTCTTCATCATGAATTTTGCTAGAATGTTCAAAAAAGGATTCATTAGGAACATACTACTACTACTACTACTACTACTACTACTACTACTACTACTACTACTACCAGCATATGTAGAAAGAACACTTTATATTCTTGAAAGTCCTTTCCTAGACATTATTTCAATGAATTCTTATCGAATTCTCATCATTCTTTCATGCCTTGTTGAAATTACACTTTTAAAAACCTCCTCAATTTATCCCCTAATTTGGATGTAGTGTTGTCCAAAGAGGACAGCTTTTTAGACCCAGTAGCTCTTCCTCTGATTATTTAATAGTAAAATCAAGGATTCTTAGAGTTGGAAGGGACCTTAGAGAGTATCTAGCCCTGTCTATATGCAAGAGAAACCCTTTGTTAAAACCTTCCTGACTAGTGGCCATATATTCTAGCCTCTTTTTGAGCACCTCTATGTAACAGGGAGCTAGAGCAGCAAGCTGGCACAATGGTTATAACACTAGGCTTAGAATCAGGAAGACTCAGACATGAGGTGTGTGATTTTTGGGCAAGCCATCTGTTTGCCTCAGTTTCCTTATCCATGAAATGAGCTAGAGAAGGAAATGATGAATCACTCCAATATCTTTGCCATGAAAATCTCCATGATGGGGTCATGAAAAGTCATGGACTACTGAAATAATTCAACAATAATGACAACAAATTATTAGGGAACTCATTACTTCTGAAGGAAGCTCTTGGGATACACAATTTCCCCCCCAGGACAAATAGCTAATATCTCCCTTTAAGGGATTCCAATTGGATTTTTAGGGGTCAGGATGCACTGGGGACAATGAATGGTACTTCTGAAAATCCACAAGACATTTATTATTGCTCTCTGTTGTCCTGTTTATAGCTCTCTATTTCAGCCCAGTGCAGTGTATATATTGAGCCTGGTATGTGACATAACAGGGAACTTGATGACAAAATTGCCAGGATATAAGCTTGCCCTTAATCATTTTCTACAAAGGAACATGAAGTTAGCCTCAAGAAATGCTAGTGAAGACCCCAGTGCCATGCTATCACACAAGAGGATAAAGATAATCACAATGAAAGCCTTCTACCATCTGGTGATCGTCTATATTTCCAGCCTCAATCTTACATGATTTGCCTTTATACCAGCCATATATTGGCCATATTGAACCTGTGGCTGTTTCCCAAACTCAGCATTCCATATTCCAGTTCTGTGCATTCATGAGGGCCTTGAGTTCACTCTTGACTCTCACAATCCTTGACTTTCTTCAAGGTTCAGCTGCAACCACTTCCTCTGTGAAGCCTTCCCTGATGCTCCTGGTTGTTAGAACCCTCTCCAATGTCCAATTACCTTGCATTTACTAATTACTAATTTGGATACACTGTTCATCTCTCTAGCAGAATTTGAACTCTTTGGAGGCATCTTCTGTGCTTACCGCAGTACCTAGCAAAAACATCACTAATAGAAATCACTTTTGCCCTTGTGATTTCTTTGGTGCAAGAAGTTCTATGAAAAAGAAATACCACTGGACCATTGTAGATCTGTATGACTTTCTATAAAATAGCAAGGGGGGCAGCTGGGTGGCTCAGTGGATTGAGAACCAGAGACATTTCCCAGCTGTGTGACCCTGGGCAAGTCACTTGACCCCTATTGCCTAGCCCTTACCACTCTTCTGCCTTGGAGCCAATACACAGTATTGACTCCAAGATGGAAGGTAAGGGTTTATTAAAAAAAAAATTATAAAATAGCAAGGGTTAAACTTAGAGCAAGGATTCTTAATATTTTTTTTTTGTCATGTACTCCCTTGGTAGTCTGGTGAAGCCTATAAACCTTTTCTAAGAATACTGTTTTTAATAGTTATCAAAAATATATATTTTCAAAAAAAGTAATGGACCAGGGACAGCTAGGTAGCACAGTGGATGGAGAGCCAGTCCTGGAGCAGGGAGATCCTGGGTTCAAATATGACCTCAGCTATGTGACCCTGGGCAAATCATTTAACCTCTATTGCCTAATTCTTGCCTTGCTGTTCTTCTGTCTGAATTGATAAGAAGACAGAAGATGGGGCTGCTGAGTGCCTCAGTGGATTGAGAGTCAGGCCCAGAGATGGGAAGTCCTGGGTTCAAATCTGGACTCAGATCCTTCCTAGCTGTGGGTCCCTGAGCAAGTCACTTAACCCCCATTGCCTAGCCCTTACCACTCTTCTGCCTTGGAACCAATACACAGTACTGATTCCAAGATGGAAGGTAAAGGTTAAAAAAAGAAAAATACAGAAGATAAGGATTTAAATGACAAAAAAAAAGTTAATGGACCCCAGCTTCAGAATCCCTGTCTTAGAAGCTTCAGGTACTAGACATTAGATGACTTACCTAGCATTAGAAAGGAGCCACTATGTAGCAGATACAGAGCCCAGAGGACTTGAACCCAGGATTCCTGACTCCAGGCTTGCTCCCTATCCACCTCAATCACAATTATATAGCATCCAGTACTTTTTGAAGCAGGTTTCACACCTGTTTAACATTTATGTCAAGGGCAGCTAGACACATACAGGGCAGCCAGGACATATTTTCATTGCCACAAAGGGAGCTCGGAGTGAAAGGGAGTGCTATGGGCGAGTCAAACATCTAATCACTTCACCAATCTTATCAACTCCTTGCCCCCTGGTGTGTTGTTAGACAACCATCAGTTCAGGGTTAACTATCACATTCCTACCTTCAGGCTCTGTTCAAGCCACACCTTGTCAGGAATGCTTTTCCTTGGTCCAGTTAGCCAAGCTCGGTCTCCCATGTTTGAAAACAAACGGAGCTCTTCTCTGCCACAACACTTTCTGCTTCCCTGGAAGAGAAGTTGATCTGCTCCTTTCCTATCTATCTATCCGCATCCCCAAGATTGTACTGGGGCTGGTTGGTTTGAGGAGAGGGTCACATGAAAGGGGGAAGAGCACAAAAGGGAGGGCCAGGCAAATCACATCTTGTGCTTTCTATCAGACACAAATAGGCTAACCCAGGGTCAAAGAAGTCCCAGAAGAGCAGCCCAAGATATGGGAGCTCCTTGGGAGAAAGGCAGTACCAACCTTTATCTAGATGGAGGAGAGGAAGTAGGAGGTTGATTTGTGGATTCCAGTCTCAGGTCTTTAGCATCAGCTAGCAGAAGCATCCCCAACCCTCTTCTTCCTCAGACCTTCTAGATGCTGAAATACTGTGTTCAGTGGCACTTGAGGGATGGCTCTTTCTAAACTTATTTACTCCCTTCTTGAATAAAATTCTTTGCCCTCCTCTTTTGTAGTTCTTAAAGCATTTTGTGGTTTTGATACATGTGGTTGGGGAGGAGCCGGAGGAGCTAAGATTTGCTGTCCTTTATTAGATAACAGTTCTGAAATTAAATAACAAAGTGTTCTGAAAAGTATGAAGTCAGGATCGACTTTATCCAACTCTACTTTTATTGCGAGATAGATTTCTAATTGGAGAGATGAGGTAAAAGGATTAGTGGTTAGTGACAAATATGCCATTCACCCCAAAACAAGACAGATACAACACCAACAAAACATATTCTAAAATTCCCAGAAGAAAAATAGTTGCAAAAAGGGACATGCAGAGCTATTTCCCCCCTTACTTTGTTAAATTAAACACTGTGTGTGCAGATTTCTTTAAAAATAACTACAAGTTCATAGTTCCTTATCTAAGGTGCATTATGCTCATTAGAGTGCTTCTGTTTGGGGAAAATTATTAAACTCACAATAAGAAAGAAAAAAATGCTATATAAAGCAGGTAAGGTTTTGTCCTGATGACAGTCACTTCCAGTAAGTAGTAGAGAATGTGGTATGAGCTGCCATGTAATTTGCATACAATATTTATAGGACTTAGGAATTCATCCAGCTCTTTACACAGGCTACCTTTCTTGGTCAGGGAATTGAGAAATAAGGAAGGCTAGACATAGAGTCCCATGAAATATTAACTGGGCCTGGCTACCCCTAGAATTGGATTATTCACCTGCAGGCTACTGATCCCCATTTAACAGATTTTAGGTCTATGAACTCGGGGGTAAATGGCTTCTTTATTTTTAGTAACACTAACTGAAATTTAGTAGTTCCTTCCATTATTATTAATATTCTTTAAATCCTTACTTTCTGTCTTCTTATCAATTCTAAGACAAAAGATCCTCAAGGGTGAGGCAATTGGGGTTAAGTGACTTGATCAAGGTCACACAGCTAGGAAGTATCTGAGATCAGATTTGAACCCAGGTCCTACCTACTCTAGGCCTGGTACTCTATCTATTCTGTTACCTAGCTGTCCCTATTACTTAAAAAAAATTAAAAAAACTTTTTAAAGAGGATGTTCATGGGCTTCACCAGGCTGTTAAGTACTCCCATTCTAGAAGAAAGGGAGATGCTGTTTTGTTTTATTTCTTATAAACATAGAGAGCCAGACCAGGCCAGGGGCTGAGGACAAATAGCAAACCTGGAGCACCCATCTCATGTTTTCAGTCATGAGGATGTGCCTTTCGGTGACTGCCATAGGCAAAACTGTGTCACATCCTGATGAAGGGCATCTTGGAGGAGCCACACCTCCCTCTCATGAACTTTCTCCATACTCTCACTCTCATCATCTCTCTCTCCACATAGTTCGTCTCATTCTTGATTTTAAGGACCTATTAAATTCACCCTTATAAGATATTAGCCTATGATATATAACTTTATTGTATATCATATTTAATATGACATATTATTATATTATATAATATATAAGTATAATATATAATTAGTAGGTTTAAATTAATATATAATAATCTAAGTAGTGTATTTTATAAAGTTTCTTAATAATCACTTGAAGTAAAGGAATAAAAAGGTAATTATCTAACAAAATAAGACCATTTGAGACTGCCTCTCACCTCACATCCCCTCACCAAATGGGATCACAGGAAGAGAGAGCGAGAGGCAGGGCTACACAAAATTTCTGTTCTGCCTACACCAGTACATGACGTGAGAAGGAGAGTGGGGTGCTGGGAATCGTAGTTCTGGGGTTCAGATTCCAATTACACAATAGTTTATAATCATATAAGATGATTAAGGCTTAAAAAGTTATGAATTCTTGTTGATAGGGGAAAAGGCTTCAGAATCCAAAGAATAATACATGTTAACACATATTTGATGAATTAAATGGAAAAGAAAATGACCATAGGCTCTAGAGTTTGACTTTTGTAATATCTAAACTTTGGGTCTCTTTTTTTATAGATGAAGAAAGAGAGGCCCAGAGAGGTTCAGTGACTTGCCCAAAATGACACAGGAACTAAGTAGCAAAGCTGGCATTCAACCCCAAGTCTCCAGGCATTAAGTTCCAAACCCTTTTGACTACCTCTAGTCTCCTAGGAAGGATGAAGAATAGGGGAGAGATCTACTCATCTCTGAGTCAACATTTCTTTATTTTCAACAAGCATTTATGAAATGCTTATGGTATACCAAGCATTGTGCTAAGAAACCGGGGATCTGAAGAAAGGCAAAAACTTAGACCCTGCCCTCAAAAGCTTACTTTCTGGTGGGAGAGACAACATGCAAATAATTACATGGCTATAAGATAAATACAGTATAAATGGCAGGCAGTCCCTCAGAGGGAAGTCACTAGTTGAGAGGCATTCAGTAAGTAGGGAGAGCATATCGGGTCTGGAGAGAGACAGCACAAAGCCATGATGTTGAGAGATGGAATATTATGAGCAATAAACAGCAAGGAGGCCAGTGTTACTGGATTGGAAATATAGGAAGGGAAGTCAAGCATAAGAAGGCTAGAAAGGCCAGAAAGGGTCAGGTTGTGAAGAGTTTAAGCTACGTAAACATTTCCCCAGAAGCTTAGTTTATGGGCTTTTAGATATATCCTGGCTCCTCGTGACCTAGCTCCCATCTTTTATCTATCTGAGAGGAGCCTGGCTGTGCTCTCACATAACCTGACAACATCTCCATCATCCCAATATTTCTTTCCTACATTTGCTAAAATGACCTCCCCCCTCCCCAACTCCCATATTCTGAAATTTTAGTCACCTTCCTAGCCTCCCTCAATTCGGAGAAGTTTCTCCTTTTACCCGTTGTTCCCCCTTCCAAATTCACGTTTTCTACCTCCATAGCTGAAGAGGCAAGAGCTCATATCATCCCTGCACCTCTCTGGGCCTCAAGAAAGAGGCATTGGGACCGAATGAAAACCCATATTTTGCTGAAGCAACAACCTGGCCCCAGAGCACGTTCCCTAGAAGGAAGCTCCTGACCTTATCCCCAGCGATGCCTCATAGTCCCAATGAAGGGAGTCCCAGAAAACCCTTCCAGCCTTGACTTCTGTCTCATGCCCCTTACCTCATTGCTGAGCTAGCTGTCAAGTCTGCTAGGGCTCCTTGGACATCCAGCACCAGAGGCTTCTGCTCTCTGGTTCAAAGCACATCCTTTTGGCAGCTGCAAGAGGACACAGCTGTCCTCTTGCAGCTACCTCCCTGTCAGCTCCCTCTTCACCTGCTGACTTCTCACACCTGCTGCTCCTCACCCTCAAAACAGTTTCTAGTTGAGTCTCTGCCTTGGTAGCACTGAGAAGAATGGCCCTCATTGAGCCGTGATGTCTTTGACAGTTACGCTGCTTGGTTTCCCTCTTGAGTGTTGGCAGCAGTTCCCTCAGCCTTCTTCCGGGGGCCCCTTTCTTTAGCCCGGATGTTTCTGGCATGGGGTTTTGTTTTTTTCTCTGCTCTCACTTTTTTATATGGGCAACACCAGCTCTTACAAAATTAAGAAGTAGTTCAATCTTGGGTTTGGACGCTTCTTTTTTTTTGGACTCCCTTTACCTGGGTACCTGGCTTCCTGCTTGCCAAGTATCTCCAGGCTGCACATCCTCAAGGTTCCACTCTCCTTAAAAAAAGCCTCAGTCTCTGAGGCCCTGCCCCCTGCTAGGGAGTAGAAATGGGTTAGGTGATCCGAGAACAGATATCCCCTCTAAAACAGCACCGCCCCCCCCCCAAGTAGTCCTGCTGGAAGAGTTACAGAGGTGGCAAAAGGGATTTCAGATATCTGGGGTAGATACTTGCTGGGATAAAGACTTTTGAGAAATGGAATTCTGAGAACTATAAAGTTTTTAGCAAAATAAGAGCTTTGGAAGTCAGGGGCCATTTTCTTAGTTTCTATGGCTCTCACACCTAGCACGTTGCCTGGCACATAATAGACCCTTCCAAATGTTTGTTGAACTAGGAAGCAGGCTTTCACTAACCATGTGGCATAAACAGTTGTCTACCACCTCCCACTCCCTTCCCCTCTGAGCCTGGGGCTGGAGCTGGGACCAAGCTACCCAGTGGAGAATTTTTAAACAGGTTAAAGATGTTTCACTCTTACTGACCCCAAGAGATTTAAATGGCTGGCATTCAGAAAGAGTATTTTCCATCGTGTCCTCTCTCCCTTTCTTACTCTGTTCAAAAAGGGTACACATGATAGCAATCCCCAGGATGTGTTCTTTGAGTAGCTACCTTGAGATGATAGAGGATGGATTTTAACTAAAATCTGAATTTGGAGGCTTCACATGCAGGCTGCTGGGGACTACACTGGATATTTGCCATAGAAGTCAGACAAGGAACATCTATCTGGCCAATGGGAGCTTTTTCCTGCCCTCTAGTCAATGAGGTATTTGGAATCCCTCCTGCTTGATTGAAGAAGGAATTGGAGATGATAAAATTGGAAGTGGGGGCCAGTAAGGGTCCTCTCAAATGTACCAGTAGTGAAGAACATAATGTTTGCCACAGCTGGATTAGGTCAATAGGCCATAGAACAGAAGTGGAAGGGATCTGAGAATGTCTCAGCATCTTATCCTCCAATTTATCCCTGTTGCATAGTTCAGGCCATATTACTCCCCTTCTCAAAAAACTTTCAAAGACCCTCCATTATCTACCAAATGAAGTCTGAACTATTTAGCATATTTGAGGTCCTCCACAATCTAGTTATAGACTATTCCCCCCCACCCCCCATTATATCTCATGCTATTCCTCTTTATATATTAATTTACCAAACTAGCATATAGTAATTGTACCTCTTTGATTGTATTACATGTATTTCTACTTTTACTCATGCCATTTCCTAGATTTGGAATGTCCTTCCCAACCCTCCAAAATTCCTTAATCTCTTTCTATTGAAATTTTATACCATTTTCAAAGATCACTTTAAATATGATGTTTTCATTGAAACTTTCCCTGATGTCCTTAGCAGGGGTAATCTCTTCCTCCTCTTAACCTTCATGGTATCTTGTCTATACCTCTCTTATGCACTTAGCATATTTTAATCGGTGCCACAGTCATTTGTGTAACTCTCTGATTTTCTGTATAAGACTGTAAGCACCTTGAGGGCAGGCACCATGTTATATTTACCTTTGACTCCCCTTCAGCAGAGTTGCCAAACTCATGACAGGTGGTCACATGTGGCTGGCAAAACACCAGATTAAAATATAATTAGAAATGTTTAACAAAATGAATATCCATATGATACAACATAAGTAATGCTAATTAGTAGTTTTCTAAGTTAATAGGCTTCCCATGAGATGTTTCTATTTGAGTTTGACACCACTGCTTCATTGCACCTCGTATTGTACCATGTCTAATAGTCACTTGATGAATTTTTTTGGGGGGGAGGAAGGTAGGTGGTTCAGTGGATGGAGAGGCATCCCTAGAGATGGGAGGACCTGGGTTCAAATTTGACCTCAGATACTTTCTAGTTGTATAACCCTGACCAGGCACTTACCCCTCTTTGCCTAGCCCTCACCACTCTTCTCCCTTAGAACTGATACTTAATACCCATTATAAAATATAATGTTAGAGTTAAAAAAAAAAAACAACAACCAACAAACAAAAACACCAAATGATTCTGTAGATTGAGGACACTGAGAAAATCCATGACAAAAAAAAGATTCAGTGAAGTTTTTAAATCAATTTATATTTTACTAATCAAAACAGTGGCTGCCCATGTTTGAAACATAGCAGGACAATAGGGGCATAGATTTTTTGGACTGAAAGGGTTACTAGATGTCATCTAGTTTTCATTTCACAAGAGTGAAGTGATTTGTCCCAAATGCAAGACATATTTCAGTCTACAAAAGGTTATTCATGCTCCGTGTGTTTTGTTGAAGCTAAAAATATATCCAAATGCCCATCTTGGTCTGCCTAAGGATCTGAAGATTCCTTGAAATAACTTCAAAGCCCTCCATTAGGTAACCACTTATCTAGTCCACAAACCATCTCCAACTCACCAGAGTTGTATGTTCCTTTGCTAGTTGGATATTGCAAGCTTGTAATACATGTCTTATTTTTCTACAGAAACAATGTTATATGTGGTCGTGAAGCTCTCTGTCCAAACCACAGGAGTCTATTTAACCCTTTAAATACCTAAACAAGGCAAGACATTGAGATGTGGTAGTGGATAGATAGTGTCAAACCCTGGAGGACCTGAGTACAAGACCAACTTTAGATACATACTGACTATGTGACTTTGTAATTGGGAAATGCTTAACAAAAGAAAAATATAATACAACGTGATCTTAATTTGTGGATTTCTAAGTCAAAATACCAGCTAGGCATCTATCTCTATTGGAGTTTGACAGGACTGCTCTAGGCAACTTTAAGACTAGATCTGCTTTAACTGACTCGGTTCCCTCTAAAACCAAAAACTGTGAAATTACAAGTCCAGTATGAATTTCTTTATTGTGCTAATTATCGTCTTGAAGAATCTCATTATTAGCAGAAATGTTTTATGGAAATATTCATGAATAATTCCAATTTGGAGTGCCTGCAATATTCTTCCCTTTCCTACCTTCCCACAATCACCCTAATCCTCACTCCCACTCCCAGCTCCAGGGAGGGGGAGATTCCTTTTGTAGGAGATACACACTCACACACAGAAACAGGCTTTCCTCATTTTATTGTGCTTTATTGCATTTTGAAGATATTGCGTTTGTTTTTTGCAGATTGAATATTTGTGCAACCTTGAAATGAGCAAATCTATCTGTGCCATTTTTTCAACAGCATGTACTCACATCATATCTGTGTCACCTTTTGGTAATTCTCTAGATGTTTTACAGTTTTTCACTATTATTTTAGCTGTTAGGGAGATCTGAGTTCAGCGATCTTTGATGTTATTATTATCATTGTTTTGGGGTGTGTTAAAAGTACTTATAATTTAGGTAGGGGAGAAGGAAAGTAATACAGGTGGAGAACATATAAATGTTGTATTTATTTTAACATAGAAGGGATGAAGGAAAGGAAAAGGGGAAAAGGTTAAATGTAAATTCTTTAACCTACTATATAAACCCTATCTGACTTATTCTAAACTAAACCCCAAGTTATCTAAAGCAAGTCCAACAGGGCATGGGATCAATTTCTCACAGAGTCCTTGATGAGCCGGAAACAGGGGTCCAGTTGATGTCTTCAGTTGTCACAGCCGGGTAGTAGTCTATTCTCCAGTCTGGCTGTCCACCAGGAAGACTGGATTTATTCTATCACCACTGCTAGAAGATTCTCAAGGTCTTTTGTTTGATGAATGGGCTCAAGATGATCCAAACTTACACCTGTCTCCTTCTTCTTCCAGGTCCAAAGAGACAGTTGGGGAACTGTTTCTTCAGCAATTTAGAATCCTCCCAGCCCTGGGAGAATTCCTAGACTCATTCCCTGTCAATCATTCCTGGCATAAATTTTATTCTCCTTGGCTACAGGTGTCACTAACCATGCCCATATAAGATGTAAATCTCAATAAATGTTGTATATTCTGACTGCTCCACGTATTGATCATTCCCCATCTCTTTCCCTGTCATTGGACATCTATTTTCTGAGACAGAACTATACTGAAATAACCCTACAATGGCTTCTAAGTGTTCAAATGAAAAGAAGAGACAATGGATGGGGCAAATTTCATTGCTGTCTTATTTTAAGAAATTGCCACAGTCATCCTAACCTCCACAACCCCTTGATCAATCAGAAGTCATCCACATTGAGGTAAGACCCTCCACCAACAAAAAGATTATGACTTGCTGAATGATATGCTCAGGTGATTGCTAACATTTTAAAACAATAAACTATTTTTGATTAAATCATAAACATTTTAAAAGACAATACTATTGCACACTCATTATATTGCAAATATAATTTTTATATGCACTGGAAAATTCATGCAACTTGCTTTATTGTGATATTTACTTTATTGTGGTGTTTTAGAAATGAACCCTCAACATCTCCAAGGTATGACAGTACACACACACACACACACACACACACACACACACACACACACACTTATTAGAAATTGATCTATGTTTTCTTTCTCTTTTTTTTTTATATCTCCTTAGTTTAGATATTAGGAATATATTTGCCTCACAGTAGGAGTTTAGTAGGACGTCTTCTTTCTCTTATACCCTTGGGCAAAATCCATGCCCTACATTCTATTTTGGCAAACAATTCATTTAATGTCATATAGTTCATTTAAAAAAATAGAGAATATAATTTATTTGTAAATCCATCTGGACCCTCCCCCCCCTTTTACGAGTTCTTTTGTCATTTGTTCAACATTTTTGTTATTATTAGTTATTTAAACTCTCTTTTGGTTAATTGAGTATTTTATAAATATTCATCTAAATCATTTAGCTTACCAATTTTGTTGGCATATAATTGAGCAAATAATAATATCTTTTAATCAATTTATTTCCTCTTCAACTATTTTGAATTTTTTTTTCCTTTTGGAGCACAATAATTTGTTTTTTTCCTATCTTTTCAAGACAGATTAACTAATAGTTTTCATTTTTTAAAATTTTCAATGGACTACAATATTTTCAATTAAATGAGTTTTTCTTTCTGTTAAATTGTTTTTGTCTGTTTCTTCTATTTAATTGGTCTTTTTAGAGAAATGCTTAATTCATTAGTCTGTTCTCTTTTTTGATGATGAAAGTGTTTTGAGATATAAAAATGTCCTATAAACTTCTTTCATTATATCCCAAAGATTTTGGTATGCTATTTCAATGCTGTTCATTTTCTTTGATATATTTAACTATTGTCTTTATGATTTATTTTTTGATCCATATGTTCTTCATAATTATATTACTTAGGCTTGAATCCTTTTTCAATGTCACTTTGTCAAATATCATTTTTTGAATTTAGTATTTGTTTTTCTGTATTTTGTGAGTTTTTATCTACTAATACATGAACAATTTTTGTAAAAAAAATGTCATGCATATCTGAAAATATGCATGGTACTTTTGACTTCTATTCACAAGTCTCTAATGATCCATCATATTTATCTTTTAAAATTTCTATGGTTCTTTATTTTTTATGCTTATATTTTTGTTAGATTTTTATAGGTCTGAATTAGATTGAGTCCTCCAACTATTGTAGTCCTCCAGTTGGTTTCTTCCTTTAATTTAATTCACTTTTCTTTTATGTATTTGATTGATGTGCCATTTTTTATATACAAAACCTTTAAGCATAATATAGCTTCCCCTGCTTCTATCTTTTAACTGTTTATTTTTATTGTTCTTTTGTCTGAATACACCCCTGATTTTTTTAAACCCTTAAATCTGCCTTCTGCCTTAGAATCAATACTAGGTATTGGTTCCAATGCAGAAAAGTGGTAACGGCTAGGCATTGGGGGTTAAATGACTTGCCCAGGGTCACACAGCTGGGAAGTGTCTGAGGACAGATTTGAATCTAGGACCTCCTGTCTCTAGGCCTGGCTCCCAATCCACTGAGCTACCTCTGATTTTTTAATTTATCTGAATCATAACAAATACTCCATTAATATAAATCTTGATATTTTAAGTGTGTTTTAAACAGAATGTTTTTGAATTTTGCCTTCCAGTCCATTTTTTCTGCCCTCCTTAGTTTTATGAGCATGTTCATTCCATTCCCATTCACCATTATGGTTGTTAATACCCACACCCCTCATATTGTCTTGTATTTTCCCCTTTATTTGCCCTCTAATTCTCTCTTGATGGGAAGAAGAAATTAGAGGTAATAAAGGGAATACAATTAATTCTGATAACATGTAATTGAAGCGATCTGATCTTGTTCCTCTGCCTTTCTACTCTTTACTCATTCACAACTTTATACTTGGTTCTTGCAGTTTTCTTCTACTTTTCATTCCTTCTTTATGAGTTACCCTCTGAAGTTTAAGTTTATTTTGCTTGTGAATATTAAAAATCTATACTTCCTTTTACATTCTGCTTCCCATTCCCGGTCCCTTCCTCTTTTGCTGCCCAGCCCAAGGAATTTCTACATCAACCTCTTTAGTGTTCAACCCTCCTTTGATGTGTTCAGATAAAACTGAGGTTTATCGAGGCTTGTTCCACCTCACTCTTCTTTTTTATATCCTAATTATGAGAAATTGTCAATTCCTTTTCTACAATCCTCATTTCTTCCCTAACATATTCCTCCTCTCCCCCCCTTTTCTTTCCTCTATTAAGACAAACAAAAATGGAACAAGATCATCCCCAGGTCTGAATTTGTATGTTTAAAAAAATTTTTTTTTCTTTTCATTTTCTTGAAGATAGTGGAGTTTAAAGATACTTGGTTTTTCTTTCTCTAGTAGAAGGTAAGCTTTGAATACTCACTTAGCCCATTCTAATCACTCAAATATATTTGGTTTCTAGGTTTCTTTTGTTTCCTACATTTGTTTTTCAAAGCTTGGCTCCAGTTTTCTGATCTTTTCATTGGGAATGTTTGAAAGTCTTCTACTGAAAATGTATCTATTTCCCTATAGAATTATCCTTAATTATGCTGGATGATTTTCTTGTTTTTGAGACTTTTCTTTTTGACTTTTGGAATATTGTTTCCTAAGATTTCCCCTCTTTAATTGTAATTAGGCGTAGTTTTGTATAATTCTGACTGTGGCTTCTTAGTACCTGAACTCTTTCTTGCTACTTGCAGTATTTTTTCTTTTATCTAGAAACTGGATTTTGACTACATAATTCCTGGATATTTTCAATTTGTGATTTCATTCAGGAAGCAACAAGTGGATTTATTTTATTTTTACTTTGTCCTATGGTATTGATGTATCTTTGTAGTCTTCTTTCACTATTTTTGAAATATTGTGTGGAAGATCTTTGTTTGGCCATGATTTATTTTGTAAAGTCCCAACCATTCTGTGCACATCTCCAGTTTACTCTCTGATTGGTTTCACCTCTAATACCAACTGCTTTGTCAATAGGTGGGTGCCTTCTCTCCCTTCTCTCAGTCACTTTTCAAGTTCCCTTTTTGTTTATTTTTTCTTTTCCTATTAAAACATATGTTCCCTGCTGAGAGTGGATGCTATCTTGTTTTCTTATTTTTGTATCCCTAGCATTTAATATCTGGTACATAGTAAATGCTTATTAAATGCCAATAATTTAATGAGAATTATTCTCAACTAGTTTTCTAGTCAGTTGTTTCTGATGGTGATGGCTTATATGTTCTAATTTTCAGTCTCTAATTGTTCTAATATTTGTTATTGTCTAATTGGGTCATTTACCCATTCTATTTTCTAATTTCTAATTTCTTACTTAAAAGAGTTCCACATTATGTTCTAAACAATGTATTCTCCTTTCTCCACCAAGAACTATAATTAAATTTGGGACTCCACTTTTATCTTTTGCTGCATTTTTTCCAACCACTCTTGGAGTTCTCACAGCCACTCTTTCCCCCACAGTTACTCCCTTCCCCCCATTTTAGAGGCTTTACTTGTTCTTATTGTGAAATTATTCTCTTCTTGGTTTACTTGGACTTTTCTTAACTAATACAATTTATTCATCATATTTGGAGTTTTCTTTTATTTGCTTATGTCTCCAGCATCAGTTCCAGATTAATACACCAGGGCCAGGCTCCACCAACTCCTATCCTCTTGGATGATGTGGGCAGACCTTGTTTGACATTGTCCTCTCTAAAGTCTAGATGCCACTGTCCATACACTTTTGGATGACGATGACTGGGATTATGTCCTGCTTTCTGCTGTTATCTCTCATTTCCCCCTCCATCTCCTGGGAGTCCAATATGGCTGGATCTTTGTTTCTTTTTCCTTCCATAGTCTTCAGTCTAGAGCTTATTCTGTCCCTTGTTATAACTTTGACAAGCCCCAAGCAAATGTCAGAGAGCACGAAGCCTTCTAGAAATCCCTTTGGCACCTATGTACCCTTCTAGCCTTGCCTTCTGCTCTGGCACTAATAGATTTCTAGTCATCTGGTACTAAGACTGGCTAGGCACATAGTACGGTGTCTGACAAGAAGTAGACAATAACTATTTGATTAATTAAATAGAACTTTCACTTTTTCTGTTTTGAAACTATTGCTCTTTGTATTTTGTGGATGACATTCTGAGAACTCTTCTATTCTTTCTGGGTTGACTTACCCTGTAGAATTTTAGTTCATAGGCTTTTCCCTGTCTTTTTTCTGAACTCTTTCAAATCTGTTCTCCCAAATTATACTGTTCAAATTAGGCTGTGCCTATCTCTGCTTTCTTTTGTAACAAAGTCAAAGATGAAACTATTACTTCCTCACAGTTTCCCATCTTTTCCACCCTCCAAACCTTTTTTTCCCCTAGTTGATGAGATTTTGAAAATACTCCTGGGCTGAAGAGTCCTTTCAGGTAGCTGAGCTGCTTCATCCAAGTAGGAACAGATTTCCTCCTCTCAAGTTACATTTACCTGGAAATCTTAGAACCACCTCCTAAAAGGCTGTCCTTCCCTGGTGGTCTATGTTGGCATAAGCTGGACTCATGGGAAAAATCCTACATGTTTCTCTCAGTTTTGAACTGATCTTTGCCTTTCAATGTCTGCTCAGCTCCCCCATTTCTACCGATCTTACTGATCAGGCTTTGCCTGTTCTTCCTGTCAGCTGGTTTTGCTTCCCTCCACCTGTGCCCTCTTTCTTACGTGTTCACCTTTTTCCTTAATGGCTCACCCTCATCTGACCCTCTGCTTAGGTCTCTTGGCATTGCTCTGCAGTTTTGTTTAGCCCTATTCTAAATGGTCACCTGTAATACCAGTGGGATGCTCCCAAATAAAGGTAAAGTATCCATTTGGTACTCTTGTCTCTAGTAAACTCATTGCTCAAACAGTAGCTCTACATGCTTTGTTGGTCCCGTGGGGACAGAAGAGCGGACAAGGGCTTCTCTGAGACCGGGAGCCATATATCTTTCAGAATGAAACATTCCTATCCTACATGGATAGTCCATTTTATGGACTAGCACACATATTTACTTAGTGTTCCTACTGCTTATTTTAATAGGGTTTAATTAGCCAATAATCATTCAACTGGTTAACTGTCAGCAAAACATTTACTATGTGCCAGGCACTGTATTAAGAGCTGGGGGGTACACAGAAAGGTAAAAGCATGGTCTCTGCCTTCAAGGGGTCACATTCTAATTGAGGAGATAATATGCAAACAATTATGTATATACAAGAATATATAGGGTAAACTACAGGTAATCTTAGAAGGAAGGCACTAGGAGTGGGAGTGGGTGGGACATAACGGGAGTATCGAGAAAAGTCTCTTGCAAAAGGTAGAATTTAGGGACAGTTATGTTGCTCAGTGGGTAGAGAGCCAGACCTGAAGTTGAGAGGCTTAAATATGACCTCAGACACTTCCTAGCTGTGTGACCCTGGGCAAGTCACTTAAGCCTAGCTACTATTTCTCTCCTGCCTTATAATTGACACTTATGTCTATTCTAAGACAGAAGAGTTTTTTAAGCTTTAACTGGATTTTTAATGTTTTCTACATTCCTTTTTAATTTTTAAAATAAAAAAAAATCAATTGATTTGTTTGTTACATTTAATTATCCAGTTAATTCCCTCCCTCTTTTCTCTTCTCCCATTAGGGAAAGCATCATTTGACAAAAAGATACATATATATATATAACTATGTCATTTCTACTTATCAGTTCTTTCTTTGGAGGTGGACATATACAAGTCATTCCTCAAATAATATTTCTGTTGCTATACATAATGTTTTCTTGGTTTTACTCATTTCATTCTTCATAATTTTGTGTAGATCTTTTCATGTTTTTAAAGAAAATAACCTGCTTCTTATTTCTTACAGCACAGTTGTATTCCATCACATTTGTATGTCACAACTTGTTTAGCCATTCCTCAATTTTGGGGCATCCCTTCATTTTCCAATTCTTTGCTACCACAATGAGAGCTTCTCTAAACATTTAGGAACATAGTTTCCTTGATCACCTTAGGAAATGGACCTAATGGTAGTATTGCTGGGCCAAAAGGTATATGGAGTTTTACAACTCTTTCAGCATAATTCCAGATTGCTTTCTAAAATGGTTGGATCAGTTTGTAGTTCTACCAAGAATGTATTAGTGTCTTTTCAACATTTATCAATTTGGCTTTTTGTCTTTTTAGTTAATCTGATAGGTATGAGACTGTCAAGTCTTGCTCGATGAATTATTCGTGGATCATCCAACTGGGATGAGAAAAATGATTTGGGATTATAGGAGGGCCAGCCACCAGACTGACACAGACACACAGACATTCTGTTGCTGGGTGGCGACAAAGTTTATTGATTTGGAGTGCACAATTTATGGGGAAAATGATGTAGGCTGAGGATTAGGTAAGCCTTTTGCAGGAACAATGGTTAGTAATGATTTACAAGTTGGAAACAATGGATGTAGATTGCCTTAGTGGCTCTAAGCAGTGTTTTCTGTAGAATAATAAATCACATGTCAGTATATCAATGTATGACCCTATACTGTATGTTCTTCTCACAGAACTCTTGTATGATTATTTTCTTGGCTGGACATACAGTATTTGGGGAGGGGAAATGCTTGGTTTTCTCATGTTGGGGAGCAGACTACGTGTCTGGCAATTTCTAGCTGCTGGCTCTGATTTTACTGGGGCTGTTCTCACTACTGGGGGCTACATGAGACAATATCTCAGAGCCGTTTTGATGTGCATTTCTCTAATCAATAATGATTTGGAGCATTTTTTCAGATGTAGTCTTGATTTTTTCATCCCCAAACTGTCCATATCTTTTGATTGCTTATCAGTTGGCAAAGGGCTCATACTCATATATATTTGATAAAGTTCCCTATAAATTTTGGATATATGATTTCTACTCAAGAAATAGTGTATCATTCCATCCCCCAACTTACTGCTTGCCTTCTAATCTTAGCTACATTAGTTTTATTCATAAAAAAACATTCTAATGTATTCAAAATTATCCATTTTACATTTCACAATGCTTTCTAACTCTTGTTTCTTTATAAATAATTCTCCTATCCATAAATCTGATAGGAAATATGTTCTTGGTTCTTCTAATTTGCTTATACTATTGTCTTTTATATAAATAATAAATAATGTTTATTTATTATATTATATATAATATATTATATAAAATAAAAATAAATAAATAAATAAATAAAGCTATTATGCTTTATGTCTAGGTCATGTATCCATTTTGATCTTGGTAAATTGTACAAGATATTGATCTATATCTAATCTCTGCCAGACTACTTTCCCAATAAGTTTTCCCAAATAGTGAATTCTTACTCCAAAAACTTGGATCTTTACTTTTGTCAGATATAAAATTACCTTTTGTTCCACTGACTTATTTTGCTATTTCTTAGCCAGTGCCAGATAACATTTGATAATTTTTGTTTCATGATATAGTTCAAAATCTGGTACTGCTAGGCCATATTCCTTTATATTTTATTTCATTAATTCCTTTAATATTCTTGACTTTTGTTTTTCAAAATGAATTTTGGTATTTTTTCTAGTTGATAAAATGTTTTTGGTAATTTAAATGGGATGTTTTTTAATAAGTAGGTTGTTTAGGTAGGATTGTCATTTATCTTATATTGGCTCTGAACCCACCCTCCCCCTTGAACAATTAATATTGGTGATAAAAGACTGCCTACCCTTTGATCCAGCCATACCACTGCTGAGTTTATACCCCAAAGACACAGGGTGATCCCTGCTAACTAATTTCTAGGGTCACTTTTTGATGGTGGGATCAAAACTGTCTTTCAAGGAATAGTTTCCCCTGAGGGAAATTGTGATCCAGGGTGATCTTCAGTTTAGGGCACAACACTTTCATTCAGATCAGCCAGGCAAAAGGGTATTAGAAGAAAAATTCTCCTAACCAGCTCTTTCCCAGAGTCTTAGATAAGAGACTGACCAGCATCTCCCTCTGGCCAGCAGTTTCTCCTTTTGAATCTTCCATGGAATTCTCCCTTCCCCCATTGGTTCCTGAATGTTCCATTGCCCCTCCAGACACATTTTCTTCAACCTTTGCACATCTCCCTTGTTCTAGGCAAATTCCTTGTTTACATCTATAACACTTGATTGATAAATTTGTATTTGTATATGCACATATATTATGCATATGTATATAAAGTTATTCCTTCCATTATCGAGATTAGGGATATGGTGCTCTCATGATCTGGAAAATCCTCATCAAATTTTTTTGCCCTTCCTTTGTCCCAGAGAAGAAGCCTGCATTTTTGTTTTATGGAGTGTTTATAGTACCTTATTGTAATTTCAGATTAAGTATTCATTTCTAGTTTCTAAACTTTTTCTTTGTCATTTGCTGACCTTTGCCTGTCATCTGTAGCTTCTGTAAAACTCTCCCAAATTCTCATTTAGTTTCTTATGCTGAACTACAATATATCAAAACCACAATGGGGAAATTAGCAATGTGGAAGAGATAACTGTATATTATATATTTTGACAGTTGGGTATGTTTTGTGATTGGCATGTCCATCTCAATGATTTCTATCCATGGAACTCTAAATCATGTTCTCCTATGATTTAATTTAATTTTCTTTTTATTATATATGTTTTTTAAATTTTTATTTATTTGTTACATTAAAGATCCCAAGTATCTCCTACCATCCCTGATATCTGCCATATTCTTTTTTAGTTTTCTCAGTAGTTTTTGTTCAATAGTGAGTTCTTCTGAAAGCTTATATTTTTGGATTTGTCAAACATTAGGTTATTATGATCATTTACCATTGTGTGTTGAGTGACTGGTTTATTCCATTGGTCTATCACTCTATTTCTTAGCCAATACTAGATTGTTTTGATGGTTGATGCTTTATAATTCAGTTTGAGATCCAGTATAGCTAAACCACCTTCCTTCATAGTTTTTCATTAATTTCCTTGATATTCTAGGTCTTTTGTTCTTCCAGATTAATTTTGTTATTTTTTTCTAGCACCATGAAATAATTTTTTTGGTAGTTTGATTGGTATGGCACTGAATAAAAAAATTAATTTAAGTAGAATTGTTATTTTTATTATACTGGCTTGGCCTATCTGTGAGCAATCAATGCTTTTTTCCAATTGTTTAGATTTGATTTTATCTGTGTGAAAAGTGTTTAATAGTTGTGATCATATGATTCCAGAATTTGCCTTGACATTAGATTCCCAGGCATTTTATACTGTCTACAATTATTTGAAATAGGATTTCTTTTTCTATCTCCTGCAGCATGGCTTTATTGGTGATATAGAGAAAGGCTGATGATTTTATCTTTCAACTTTGCTAAAGCTGTTTCACTTCTGTTTTTTGTTTGTTTACTCTCCAGGATTCTTGAAGTATACCATTATATTATTTGCAAAGTTTCACTTCCTCGTTGCCTATTCTAATTCCCTCAATTTCTTCCTTTCTTATTGCCATAACTAGCATATCTAGTGCAATATTAAAAGGCAATGGTGATAATGGGCATTCTTGTCTCACTTCTGATCTTATTGGGAAGGCTTCCAGTTTGCCTCCATTAAAGATAATGTTTGCTGATCATTTTCGATAGATGCTATTTATCATTTTAAGGAATGTTCCACCTATTCCAATGTTCTCCAGTGTTTTTAATAGGAATATTTTTTCTGCATTTATCAAAATAACCATATGGTCTCTTTTGGTTTTGTTATTGATATGGTTAATTATGCTAATAGTTTTTCTAATATTACACCGTCCCTGCATTCTTGGTATAAAACCCACCTGGTCGTAGCATATGATCCTTGGGATAGGCACATTATTTTAAAAAGTAGCCTGTTCATCATTCTACAGCACAGTACTATTCCATCAAAATCACATCCAACATCAGTTGTTTTAGTTGTGTCAAACTTTTTGTGACCCCATTTGGGATTTTCTTGGCAAAGATACTAGAGTGGTTGGCCATTTCCTCCTCCAGCTCATTTTACAGAAGAGGAAACTAAGGAAAAACAGGGTTAAATGACTTGTCCCCAGGGTCACACAGCTAGTAAATGTCTGAGGCTTGGATTTGAATTCAGGAAAAATTAGTCTTCCTGACTCCAGGTCCAGCAGTCTATCTACTGTGCCGCCTATGTAAATCTTATAAGTGATAGGAAGTCCTTTCCTTTGGATTCTGCACAAGACTTTGACCATAACAATGGCAAACACTTTTGGTGAGAGTATGTTTCCCTGTTTTATGCCTGACTGGATGTTAATACTCAGGAGATTGTTGAACAAACTTCTTGCTCTATAAAATAGAGGACAGCACTGTATCTGGAGTTTGGAAGACCTGGGTTCAAATCCTGACTCAGATACTCATTAATTGTATTATCCTGGGCAAAGCCTTTAACTTCTTTCAACCTGTTTCTTTATCTCTAAACTGGAAAAAATAGCATCTACCTCACTGGGTTGTCATGAAGATCAATTGAGATTATTACACATTATT
Source organism: Monodelphis domestica (assembly GCF_027887165.1). Taxonomy (NCBI): domain Eukaryota; kingdom Metazoa; phylum Chordata; class Mammalia; order Didelphimorphia; family Didelphidae; genus Monodelphis; species Monodelphis domestica. The sequence continues at coordinate 417,214,167 of NC_077229.1, read as the reverse complement.
ACAGAGTGTTTTGCAAAATTTTAAAGCACTACGTGTGTTGTCATGATTATTAGTTGCATCACCTGTAGAATTTTATTTTTACACATATATACGGGACACCTTGTTTGAGGGGAATGTCTGAAGTGGGTTTTTTTCTTCAAAAAATGCTTACAGGATTGAGAACCAGGCCTAGAGACTGGAGGTCCTAGGTTCAAATGTGGCCTCAGACACTTCCCAGCTGTGTGACCCTGGACAAGTCACTTGACCCACATTGCCTAGCCCTTACCACTCTTCTGCCTTGGAGCCAATACACAGTATTGACTCCAAGATGGAAGGTAAGGGTTTTTTAAAAAAAAATGCTATTAGAAAGCCTACAGATATAATAGATGCAATAGGATCTTATATGTTTCTTGTACCTGTCAGTCATTTATGTGACTAGAAAGATGTCATCTCTTATAGAATATTTGCAAAGTTCTATTTGCCTGGACTGCTTTCATCAAGGATACCCTTATTGTTTAAGTAGATATCTCTGAGGCAAATGTACCTCTTCTTCCTATTGTGAATAGCCTGCTTTTAAAGAGTGCTGATACCTGTCAGCAGTGTGGTAGCTCTGTTTGGACAGGACTCTGGCTACTTCTTCACTGATAAACCCATGTATCATTTATGCACCCTTTTTGCAAATCGCAAGATTAGTGGAGCCTGTTGATTGGATTGGGCATGCCTTCCCACCCCACTGAGATGATAACTGTTTGCTTTGGTATCTTAGATGGAGATGCCACATACCCAAGCTCTTTTATCTCAGCCATCAGGAACCTACTTGCTAACCTTGAGCAAATCCCTCATGTCTGGCAAAAAGAGAAGGGTAAAACACTGAAAGTAATTCATCATTTAAACATTCAACACAAGGAGGAAAATGTCTTCAAGAGGACTTTTTCTTCTTAAGCCAGCCCAATTACAACTCTCTGGTGTAAAACCCTTGATGTGAATTGCTTCCCAGTTCAGAACTTGGGGGCAGAGGAATGAGCAAGAACCTTCTAGTGGGCTGCTTGGACATTGACCTGTACCTACAGAGCGCAGTAATGCAATATGGGACTCCACTGGCTGCCAGGTTTAATTATTTGTTCAAAGGTTCAGAAGGAAGCTTTCCTAGCTGGAAGGGGTATTTCTAGTGACGTGCTCAAGTAGTCAGAAGATGCTAGATTTAGAGTTGAAAGGGATCTCAGAGACTGGCTTAATGCCCTCATTTCACAGATGAGGAAACTGAGGTCTGCAGAGGCTTGCCCAAGGTCACACAGGAAGTGACAGAGGGATGATCTGGACTTAGATTCTCTGACATGGGAGCCAGCTTTTCTCTTTTCACCATACCATGAATTAATCAATGAATAAAATGCTTGCTGATTGATGCATACAGCCAGCTGTATCTTATCTGGAAGAGAAGGAGTTCTTTTTTGGACCAGATGCATGCAATCAGGGATCTGAGCATGCAAGGAGATGGGGTGATTAAAATTGAGCTTCCTAAGGAAAGGAAACAGCAGATGTGTGGAGGTTTGCTCATTTTCCCAAAGGAGATTTGTGTGCAGTCACTCCATATCAAATTTAGAAAAGCAAGAACACATCCTTAGAATTCATGAAACAATTAATTTTATTTATTCTGTAAAGCCTTAAGTGCCCATTGAATACATTTTAAAAAAGCAATAACAGAATGGTGATTGCAGCAGAAATGAGCACACTGCATCCTGGGGTGCGTTCCCCCAGAAAGCTTCTGCCCCACTGGGGGGGGGTCTTTTCCGGCTTTGGCCCTTGCTTCATTCTTTAAACTGACCAAAGTGGGAGGCGCCCAGGAGGGCCAGCTGAGGCAGTCACGCGGGAGAGATAGCACAGGTGCAGACTGTTTTCCTACCCATGTGTGTTGGGTGATGAGGAGGTGAGGAGGAAGTTGAAGCCATTAGCCTTACAAAAAGGATTTGGGTGATTTATGAGCCACTTGCCCAACAGGAAGTACATTACTCTTGGGTCTGGGGCTGGCACTGCACCTAGGATTGTTCTGGGAAATCTTGGGCTCCCCCACCCTGTGTGATAAGCCCAGAGAGGAGGGAGGTGACCAAGGAGTGAGTCTCTAATTCTAGGGTTTGAGAAGGATGAATTATTCCAGCTCCAGGCTGTTGTTGATCAGTTGTATCCAACTCTTTGGGACCCCATTTAGGATTTTTTTTTTTTTTTTGGCAAAGCTACTTGAGTGCTTTGCCATTTCCTTCTCCACTCTGTCCCCATTTTACAGACAAGGAACTGAGGCAAATAGGGGTTAAGTGGAAGCCAGATTTGAATTTAGATCTTCCTGACTCCAGGCCATGTGCTCTATCTATTGTACCACCTGATTGCCCAAATTGCAGGTTTTTAAATAAAGCACCTATAATTAAAAGAGAAAACTAGCCTTTTTCCACAAAAATATTCTCTTGTGTCCAAGACTAATTTCCAAGTTTTCAGCCAGCTGTCAGGTGTCCTCAGGCTAGCCTCTCTTTCTCTTTGACATTTAAAAATCGTTGGGGGGGGGGGGGCAGCTAGGTAGCTCAGTGGATCAAGAGCCAGATCTAGAGACAGGAGGTCCTGGGTTTAAATCTGGCCTCAGACACTTCCAGCTGTGTGACCCTGGGCAAGTCACTTGACCCCCATTGCCTAGCCCTTACCATTCTTCTGCCTTGGAACCAATATATATAGTATTGATTCCAAGATGGAAGGTAAGGGTTTAAAAAAAAAAAAAGCTTTGGAAAAAGCCTGAAACAGGTAAAGTTTAAATGAGAGAGTCTAGTCTTTTGGAAAACCTACTTTTCTCCTTGACTGGGTTTTTAAGACAGATAAACTGGGGATGGTTCTTCCTTTGTTCCCAGAGGCCTTGGCTTTAGACAACAGGTTCCTTTGTGAATTTGAAATATGATTCAATTGACAGAAAATGCAATCCCAGGACACTGATTCCAGAACCCCAGCCACGGAACAAACAAACCTGCTTGCACAATCAGTGTTCCAGCCTTGGGTTAATAGAACAGCCACGGCTTTAAAAAGCTCCTACAATTTGACAGGTATTATTTTTATTGCTTGGATATTATAAATCTTCTTTTTCATTGTGGCTCAAAGCCCTCCCATTTTGGACAAGGCTGACATTTTGGCATTATAGAAAAGCTTAGGATCAGAACACTTTAGGACTTGGGAAGACCTCAGAAGGCATCTGGGCCAGTGGCTTTTATTCCACAGAGGAAGAACTTGAAGCCCAGAGAAGTTGGAATTGGCCAGAAGTCACACAGTAGGGTTTTGGCAGAGCAGGGACTGGAAGCCACATTTACTGATTTTCCAACCTAGTGTCCTACGTACTTCTCTGAATCAGGGAGACGAGGCTTTTGGTCATCTCCTAGTGACCCAATTACTCCCACTGATGTTCATTATTAGATTAAAAACCAAAACAAAACTGGCTCATTTCCTCCTTGGGGTTCTTATACTGCAGGACACGGTTTACATTTTAAAGCTTGATTTTTCTAGGAGTGGTAAAGGAATTTCCCCGAACGGAACTCTTTAAAGTCTAGTATGTAGCCTACAGAAGGTGTAAATAACAGTGCTCTAAGGATTACGTATCACATAAATTACAATGACTTGTTTCTCTGACGATGATTAGTAATGAAGGTAACTGATGGATTGCTTGCTGCAGAGGATCATGGAATGGCCACGAGGAGTGGGGTCATGGGCGTTCCCTAGGAAAAGCTCTGGCTCTGGACGATGAGGGGCTGCACGTGGTCCTGGCATGGCAGCTTAGGAAACGACGTAGGCTTGATATTTGGTCATGATGGAGGCCCTCCGGTTCCTTTCCTGAGACAAGTAGTAGAGTCGGTTGGCTTCCGGGTAGGTGACTTTGTTGAGTGGTAACTTGTAGATGGCCGAGTTGTTGGTGGTCAGTAATAGGAAGGTGAGTGCTGAGAGACAGAAGGGCCAGGTACACGGAGGCAATCCAAACTGGAGAGGGGAGACAGGGAAAGAAAGAGTCAGGCTATTGTCGTTGACTTTCATGCTTCCATAGACGAACCCTGGAGCTACATGGATCAAAAGCGACATCATTCCCGCCCTCAAGGAGCTTACGTGGGGAGGGGAAAGGAGGCAAGCGCACAAGTGGTTTTAAGCGATAGTATGACTAAATGACGGAACACGGAGTAGTGGGCAGGGGCCAGGCTTTCCGGCAGGGAGATGTGGGGTTTGAGGGTTGCTTCTGGCACCTGCGGGGCTTTGGTATCTTGGGCAAGTCTATTTAAAAAAAAATGACAATCATCTAAAAATATTTTAAATTCGGAATTCTTTTCCTCCCTCCTGCTCCTCCACTATCCTCCAAAAGGCAAGCAATTTGATTTGATTATACATGTGAGGTCATGTTTCCATATTATCCATGTAGGAAAAGAAAAGATGATCAATTATAAAGAAAAACATTCTTTAAAAGTATATTTCGACACACAAAAAACCATTTACTTGATCGCATGGGTTGTTGGGGATATGACTGGGGATGCAGACTCTAAAGGTCACCCCAGTGCAAATATCAATAATATGGAAATAGGTCTTGGTCAATGACACATGTAAAACCCAGTGGAACTGTGTGGGCTGGGGAGAGGGGAAGAAAAGGACATGATTCTTGTAACCACAGAAAAATATTCTAAATTAATTAGTTAAATAAAAAATTTCAATTAAAAAAGTAGGTTTTAATTTGCACTTAGGGTTCATCAATTCTCTCTCTCTAAGTAGATAACATTTTTCATCATGGGTCTTTGGAATTGTCTTGGATTGTTTTTATTTTGTTTTATTTTGTTTTATTTTATTTTTTAGCAACAAGGGTCTTTAATCAAGGCAAAGGGATTATAATACAGGATGCCACATAGTGCCATAGTGCCCAAAAAGGAGTGAAGAGCAGGACTTAAACCTTTTTTTTCCTTATATCTTTATTAAATCAGTTAATAAATATTCACTGTAGAAAAGTTAACATTGAGGATTTTAATAAAACCAAAATAGACTTTTTTTTTTACACAATATGTATTTAGCAGCAAACTACTTTTGAGGTTTCCATTTTCTGCTGTTTTTAAGATAGTGTAAATGGGGGTAGCTGGGTAGTTCAGTGGATTGAGAACCAGGCCTAAAGGTAGAAGGTCCTGGGTTCAAATCTGGTCTTAGACACTTCCCATCTGTGTGACCCTGGGCAAGTCATTTAACTCCTGTTGCCTCTCCCTGACCATGCTTCTCAGTAATCCCTTCTACAACATCCCAGATTGTATTCGAACATTCTTAGTGATGAGCAGTTCACTCACTGCCAAGGTAGATTGTTCCATTGTTGGACAGTTCTGAAGGGGAGGAATTATTTTTAATGTTGAAACAAACTGTTCCTTCACTAAGGTATTTCATGAGGGAGGCAGAATCTTTTTTATTTTTAGGTCTTAAAATCAATACCATATATAATAATTATACTACATATAAGGGGTTAGGTGACTTGCCCAGGGTCACACAGCTAGGAAAGTGTCTGAGGCCAGATTTGAACCTAGGACCTCCTGTCTCTAAGCCTGGCCCTAAATCATCTGAGCTGCCCAGCTGACCCCCAGATGCAGTCTTCAAAGAATCTGAGAAGATAGATTGGGATTGGGATATGAAGAGGCAGGACCCTCACAGAGAATAGTAAAGTGCTTGCCAGCAGCCCAGGTAACACTTGAAGTTTGTCCTTGCCATGAAGGGGAGGGAGAGACTGTTACCTGGTTCTCTGAACCAATGCCCAAGGGTCTGGCATTTGCCAGGTTGTCTTTGCCCAAAATGGCGGTGGGGATCTTTGGGCTTTGGCTTTACCTCCATGACTTTATTTCAACATTTGGGGCTCAAGTGGAGAAAACTGATTGCAATTTCTTCTCTCACATCATTTGGTTTGGTTAGCTATGGACTAGTTGTAGTAGGGTCATTCCATCTCTCTTGGGCCTTAGTTGCCTCTCCCAGGAAGCCTTCTTGGATTCCTCCAGATCTCCCTTTTCTGAAAACCCATAGTAGCGCTGCCTAACATCTGTGTGCATGTACATACATACACCTACCGGAGACACTTATAAATTTGGGGAGAGAATAGAAAACATGAGAGAGCCGCAAGAATACAGCTCAGAAGTATAAAGGGGAATTTGAGAGGGGTAGCTAGGTGGCCCAATAGAATGAGACTTGGGTCTAGAGAGACAGGAGGTCTTGGGTTCCAAATTGACCTCAGATAATTTTTAACTGTGTGACCTTGGGCAAGTCAATTAACCCCCATTGCCTAACTTTTACTGCTCCTCTGTTTTGGAATCAATACATAATATTGATTCTAAGGGAAGGGAAAGGCTTAAAAAATAAAATAAATAAAAGGCATTGGAGACCTGGAAGGCATTCTGGGATCTGTAGTTCAGAAGAACAAAAATGTTCTTCCCAGATTTGCAAGAGATTGGGAAGGAATGATTTTTTCCCCCCAAAAGTACAAATCTCAGAAGAAATTTAGGTCTTGAACTCCTGTTACAGAAGGCTACAGAAATAATGACAAATTCATTCAGATTTACCCTACTTTAAACACACCCAATAAAGGCAAGTTTTTATTTATGAAAAAGACAAATTAGGGGGTAACTAAATTAAGGAATGGACAGTCATGAATTGCTCTGCAAAAGAATTTCCTTCTGGATTCTTTTTAAATAGGTGGGTCTGGGAGTATTTAAAACGACGGGCACGCTGTGTTTAAAAAGGAGTCTGACTAGCCCACAATTCCATTAGGCGATCAGCCATGTCCACTGTGTAGAGGGCACCCCAGTCTGCAAGTGCCAGAGATGTGTGTGGGAGCAAGGACAGCTGAGGAGAGAGAGAAGGGGGGAAAGCCAAAGGGGTTATAGAGAGCACGCTTTAAAGGGGAGGACGGTCACATCAGCTTACCACAGATAACATGTTGGCCAGGGCAGCTCCCAAGTAGGCTGCAAACAGTGCTGAAAGAAGAGAAGAATGGGAAAGTGATGAGTAAATGTTGAACTGCCTGTGGCCTCAGCCTTTGAACAGGGCTTCCTGATGGGTGCAAAGGCCAACGTTGGCTCTTATTGTACTGTGCTGATGGAACTTGGAGAGAATGGTCCTCACCAGGTTTCTGACCAAACCTTCTCATCTTACATATGAAGAAACTGAGGCTCTAGGAGGACTAAGGCTTAGACTTGCCCCAAGTCCCACAGCTAAACTAGAATTCAAACCTAAGTTTTCTGACTGGGAATCTAGTTCTTTATCGTTATATTTGCTTTATTTCTCTTGCTAAGACCAAAAAAAAAAGAAGGGGAAAATTTTTCATTGCTTGGCACCTTTGAAAAGCATTATATTCCACAGGAAAAAATTGGCTTAGAAGTCATATATACTTTTTTTAAAAGGTCCCAAATCCAGCAGTGAGAATGTCCTTAGGTTTTACTATTTTGTATTATTAGCAGGCATTTTTATTTATTATTATTCTTTAAAAAATTTTATTTTAAAAATATTTTCCCATGTTTATATGATTCATTTTCTCTCCGTCCCCTCTTCCTTCCCCTCCTCCCAGGGCTGACAAGCAATTCCACTGGGTTATACATGTGTTATCACTTGATATCTATTCCCATATTATTCATTTTAATAATAGAATAATCTTTTAAAACCAAAACCTCAAGTCATATAAACAAGTGATAAATCATCTGTTTTTCTTCTGCATTTCTCCTCCCACAGTTCTTTTTCTCTTTGTGGATAACATTCTTTCTCCTAAATCCCTTGGGATTGTCCTGGATCAGTTCATTGCTATCAGTAGCAAAGTCCACTACACTGGATAGTTTCACAATGTTTCACTTTCTGTGTACAATGTTCTCTTGGTTCTAGCAGGCATTTTTAACAACTTAAACTGTAAATGAAAATTTTACCCTGTGGCAAGGGCTGCCAAGAACTCCTAGGGTTCTCAGCCAGAAACCTTCCCTAGGAACCATTAATAAAATTTATATGCATATACGTGTGTGTGCTTATGTATATTAGTAATATTTGTAATACACACTGTGATTTACTAATATATTTATTACTATAATGCAATGTATAACACATTAAAATGCATCAAGGTGGCACAGTACATAGAGTGCCAGGCAGAATTCAAATTCAGTCTCAAACATGTTGCTGGGTGACTCTGAGGAAGTCACTTTACCTGGGTTGCCTCAGTTTCCTCATCTGTAAAATGAGCTGGAGAAGGAAATGGCAAGCCACTCCTGTGGCTTTACCAAGAAAACCCCAGTTGAGATCACAGAGTTGGACATGACTGAACCATAACAACAATAGAGCTCTTGCTGGACCCATGCCTTGACAAACTGTAAAGCAGTTAGGAAGCTGTGATTGTATCCCGTTTTGTGATTTCCTTGTCATTTGGTGACTGCACCCCCTTTCCCCAAGACTTGCAGGGGCTCTTTAGGCAGTAGCTATATTTCAGTATTCTTTAAACAGCCCATTAGATCATATTCCTCCTTTAATTTCTGTGTTTACAGGCAATGCTCCCTGCGTACAGTCCAAGGAACCAGGTCTTTTGGGTTGTTAATTTCCAGTGTTCCGTCTTTCTTTCCCTCCCTCTTTTTTTTAATCAGAGAAAGGAAATTGATGCGGCACAAATAGCCAGTTACTTTAAAGATGAAGAATCTTTGGAGTACTGTCCAGGCAGGCTTTATGAAGTTTGAATGCTGCACTTCCAAGTGTGAATATGTTCTGGGACAGGCATGTTAAAGACTTTTTAAATGACTAGCCAATAAATTAACTGGATATATGGGGCTCAGTTTCAAGTCATTGCTCTGACCTACTTAAACAATTCATGGAGAAAGGTTATTTGCTTCAGACTTGAGGGAAAGCCCGGATCAAAGCTTTTATATCATGTGGAACTAGACTTTAGATGATTCTTTAAACTTAGATGGTCCTAAGAACCCTCAATTATAGAATGTTAAGGTTGGAAGAAGCCTTAGAAAGCTCAAACTCTCATTTTATAATGAGGAAATGATGACCCAGAGAGGGAAAACAAATCATTACATTCTATAATGGGTAGTGGTGGTTAGAACTAGAACCTAGATCTACATGGTAAAGTGGAAAGAACTTAGAAGACCCAAATGCAAATCCTGGCTTCGTCACTTATCTCTGTGATGCTGGAGAAATTATTTCTCGGGGCTTCATTGTCTTCACCTGCAAAATGGAGATGTTGGGCTAAATGATCTCTTGGATCCCTTTTCTTCTTCTTTGACAATCCCATGATCTCCTGATGCCCCAGCCCCAGATTCTTTCTATTGTGCTTTATTGCCAAACATTTATTTTTACTCCAACTCTAAGGAGAACAAGAATGGTGAGGTGGGGAGGAGTCATAACTTGAGGTCACAGTATTGCTTAGCATCTCTTGTTCAGCCCAGGATGTAGACATTTGGTTGTAACAAATCAGGGCTGCTAATAAAGAGGTTTGTCTTTGTAGCTTCCTTATTCATAAAGGAAAACTTCCAATTTTCAGAGAATTGTGGTTTGAATTAGAATGCTTTCTGGGATGATGTGATTCATAGTTTCCTTTGAAGTCTGTGGGGATATCATGCACTGTTTGATTCAAGAGAAGTGAAGGGAAAAAGAAGAGGTGATGAATGAATAAATTCTGTCTGGATTGGAGAAGAAAGGTCATCCTGTTGCTATTTTATGCCCTGAAAGCTTGGTGTAATCTGCTCTGTTAGAGAATAGAATTTTCTATCCTGTGGATCCTTTTTTCATTAACCTCAGAGGGTGTTAGTGACTAGAAATTCCAGGAAAACCCTCCTGATCATCAGAGCAATTCAACCATGGTGCTGGCTGCCTTGGAAGACAGTAATTGTCATTATGAATGTTTAGGCAGCGACTACGTGGATTATAGACTAATTTACTAGATTTTTAGACATGAGGAGACTCATCTTCCTCATCTATAAAATGAGAAAGTTGGATCAGATCAAGGGGTCTCAACTTTTTGTTTGTTTGTTTGTGTTATGGCTCCCTTTGGCAGTTTAGGGAATTCTAAGGCCCTCCTCTTAGAATCACGGATTAAGAAAAAAAGATATTAATAAAATTTTAAACAGTTTAAAAAATAGTTGAAGGGAATGCTTAATTTCAACTAGAAGTTAGTGGAAATAATGTATTTTTTTTTCCCTCAATCATCTTGGGTAGTGTCTGAAGTCTCCAGGTTAACCCTTTGGACTAGATGATTGCTGAAGCCTAGAAAGGCTAAGTGAATGTACCAAAATCACAGAGATAGTGACAAAGTCAGAATGAAGTCCAGGTCACCTGAATCTTGACCTAGTGCTTTTTATCCCATTACTCTGATGTCTGTCAACTCTGGCTACTAGCTAACCATGTAGCCACTGGACAAATAAATCAGAAAGAAAAGGAATGTTTGAAACCTCTAAACCAAACAGAAGGAACATCTTAAATTTGAATCAGGCTTTACAGTTTATAAAAACAAAGCAAACTACCAAAGAACATATGGATCAAAGAACAAATTATAGAGACAGTAGTTAAGTTCTTCAAAGAAAATTGTAACATTGAGATAACATACTGAAATCTTTGAGAGGCAATTAAATTAATTTTAGAGTTATTTTTATATCTTAAAAGGCTTTCATCAACAAAAAGAATGAACATTTCTCTAAAAAGTTCAATTAAACACAAATTTTAAATTCTAAAAATCAAAGAAAAAATTAAGAGAAAAAGAAAAACTCATTGAATTAAAAATAAAAGTGTCAGTTCATTTAAAATGGAAAATACAAATTATTAGTTAATTTGCCTCAAAAGGAGAGAAAAACCAAATGATTGAGTGGAAAAAGGAGAAGGGAAATTCAAAACAGTTGAAGAGAAAATAAGTTGTTGTCCATTTGTGTCTGACTTTTCGTGTCCCCATGGACCACAGCATAGTGGTGAGAATATTGTGATGATTTTTAGCCATCAAATCACCCACTACTATTTTTTCCCCTTCCAAAATGCTGTTGGGCTCCTGGGTAAATATAGTGTTTGGTCCTCAAGTGAGGACTCTGGATCTGTGATGGCAGCAGACCCATTAAATGCTTATGTACCAGTATAACTTGTTTCGTATATTTTGTACCTCAATTTTATAAACTGAATCACATTTTCCAGGAGCTAAAGGAGTTTGTTCTATAAAGCAATGGTAACAGGAATTGTGTGTGTGTGTGTGTGTGTGTGTGTGTGTGTGTGTGTGTGTTTGTGTGAGAAGAATCACTTTGTAAAGCAAATAATTTTTCCTTGAAAGAACTTTTGTGTAAATTAGGAATGCCATAAATCAGATTTGTTCAAATAATCCAAATTTATATAGCATCTTGAGGTCTGAAAAGTGCTTTCCTCATATAGGTAGGTAGGAAAGAATTGTTATTCTCATTTTGCAGAGAAGGAAATTAAATTATTTAAAGGCCAAATAACTTGTTCATGATAGAATTTTACAAGTGGCCTCTTGACTTTTATTGCTTGGTTGTTTCAGTCCTGTCCAATTCTTCATGATCCCATTTAGGGTTTTCTTGGCAAAAATACTAGAGTGGTTTATCATTTCCTTCTCTAGCACATTTTACAGATGAAGAAACTGAGGCAATGTCTTGTTCAGGTTCACATAGCTAGTAAGCGTCTGAAGTCAGATTTGAACTCCTGAAGATGAGTCTTCCTGACTCCTGGTCCAGTCTTCCATCCACTATGTCACCCAGCTACCTAGCCTCTTGTCCCCAAGTCTATTATTCTCTCCACAATCCCATGCTTGAACTGACACACACAGATTCCCACTTCAGATCCAAAGGGAATTAGTTTTCAGATACGTACCACAGGTGATTGCCAGGAGGTGTGTCTGCCAGGTGATGACATAGAACATTCCTCCTATGGCTATGCAGGCCAGCGTACTGTTGAAGCCCCACAGGCCAAAGTAGATGGAATCAAAAGGTGTTGCCAAAGTAAGGGCTGTAAAAAAAAGCCAGCCATATTTATATCCCCACTACATTAAGGGCAACATTAGAAAAAAAAGCAGCCTCACTGAGCAATTTCCTTTTTTTCTTGCCCATCTTCTTTAGCACATTCTAGTTAGTCATCCCTGGGAGAACTTAGGTGTGGGATTTTATTCAGGATAAAAGCATTCAAAGGATAGTAATTAACAGTGGACTCAGGGGTGAAATGATATGACTCACAGTAAGCCCTGGCATTAGCATACAGTAACATTTCAGATCACAGGGAAGGCTTTTTGGTTCTCAGAAGACTTGTTCTATCTATAAAATTATATATACATATATATACATTGAATTAAATATATAAATATAATACTTATATTTAATAATGTTAATTATCCAATAAATATTATTTATTTATTATTACAATATTTACTATTTAAAATATATAATAAATATATAAATATATATATAAAGATTCCTTTAATGCTGATAAGGACTTCCTTTCCTTAAAAAAAAGCTTTAAATAAGAAATAGTACACCAACTTTTAATTAAATGAAATCATAAATGACTGATTTGTATTCAAAATGAGGACAGGGCAGGGTTAGACAGTGTGAGGGCTGGGATCCTGAAGTAGAAAACCTGACGGTGTTATCTGAGAGCAAATGTCCAAAGAAACTAGAAGCTATCACTGACGTGGCATTTTTGTTCAGGGGATGCCTCGGGTACCAATATTCTCAGTGGCCAATGCTGATGAGTGAACAATGGGACCATACCTGCTAACATCCCCATGGTAGATCCAATCGCAGCATGCAAGCAAATAAGCGGTGAAGAGATGAAAAGGGCTACGAGGAAAATGCCGCCAGTCCAGGGGTTATCACAGCCGTATACCTGGCCAATTCCAACAGGAATGGCTCTTAGCAGCTGTAAGGACCATACAATAACATGCTGATTAAGGAGGTAGATGATAGAGATAAACAGAATTACCACACAGCGAGGGAGGATCCACAATATAAAGGAAATTTTACTAAACTGGAAGTTACAAGGGCTGGTTCTGACTTTCCCACCAAAGAACCTGCTCAAAATTAAAGCGTTAGAGCTGAAAGGAGTTTCATGCTATTTTCTCCAACACCTTTGTTTTATAGATGATGAACTCTGATAATGAAATAACTTGTCTATAGCTGAATAGCAAATAGTAGAGCTCCATCTAGGGAAGAGGTCATCCTACTGCTGGTGGCTGTTGTCTCCAACTGTGATGTGAATATCCAATACTTCTTTTTTTCTTTAACTGTACTAATAACCTTGTTTTTTTTTTTGCTTTTATATCATATGAATTTCCCAGTCTGTCCCCCACTTTTCCTACTCCCAGAAAATTCTCTCTTATGAAAAAAATAAAAATTACAGGGGAAAAAAGATCAGCAAGTCTAATCAACATGTCAAAAAAGAAGTCGAATGTTACATGCAGTCTTGTTCTACAACAATGAACCTCCATGTCTATAAAGAAGCAGGAGGAGCTGTCTCCCATCTCGTCTTTGGAGCTAAGCTCCAAATAATAATTTGCTAGCAATCTACCTCAATTGTCATTGTGGCTGTTCTTCCCACATACATTGCTGTGGTCATTGTCAGTACCATTTTCCTGGTTCTACTCGTATCACTTTGCATCAGTTCATGGGGCTTGTCATACTTTCTTGTATTCTTCATAATATTCTACCACATGAATGGATTCCAGTTTGTGAAGCTGTTCATTCCCAAATCATAGAATCTGAGGATTAAAGGTCTAGAACTCAAAGGGATTTCAGAAACTATTTTGCCCAATGCCTTCATTTGGTAGATGAGTACCTGAGGCCAAGAGAGGTGACATCTTGATGGCTGGAGGGTTGGTCAGGATTTGAACCCAGACCTTCTTGATTCCAAGTCCAGAATTCTATTCACTATACTATGCAATCATTGGATTTCTACTTAGCTTCCACTTTATTTTTTACTACCATAAAACTGCTATAAATAAAAAGCTGCTATAAATATTTTAGCTCAATCATTTTCAGTTCTAAAACATCTCCCCTTCTCTTGTTTTTAAAACTTTCTTTCCCTCTGGCACATAGAAATTCCCTCAGTCCAGAATTTGCTGTGGGTTCCTTGCTACTTATTGGGCAGTTAGGTGTTATAGCAGATTTGAGCCAGGTTAGGGTTAGGAAGATCTGAGTTCAATTCCAGCCTTAAATGCCCACTAGTGGTATTATCCTGTGTGTTACTTAACTTCTGTTTGCTTTTGTTTCCTCATCTGTAAAACGGGAATGATAATAGACCTGCCTCTTGGGGTTGTTGTGAGGATCAAGTGATATAATATTTGTAAAGTGCTTAGTACAGTGTCTGGTAAATGTTGTTCAGTTGTTTTTCAGTCACATCTGACTCTTTGTGAACCCATTTGGGGCTTTCTTGGCAAAGATACTGGAGTGGTTTGCCATTTCCTTCTCTAGCTCATTTGACAGATGAAGAAACTGAGGCCAATAGGATTGAGTGACATTCCCAGGGTTGCACAGCTAGAAAGTATCTGAGCCTAGATTTGAACTTGTCTTCCTGACTCCAAGTCATGTGCTCCCATGATACTACCTCGCTGTTCCATATAAATATTAGTTTTTAACTAATGTTGCATGGTGTCCAACCTGGCTTGGATTCCAAGACCCTCTCCCTACCCTCAACTTGGCTACTTAATGATTATCCAACCTTCTAATTCCTTGCTCCCCAACTTAAACTCTATTCTAGGCAATCTGGTCTCCTCATTGCTGCTCTTATGCCAAATGCAAACTCTTAACTCTGATTCTGTAATTTTGTTTATTTCTTTTCCATCACAAGATATCTTCCCATGCCTATGCAATCCATCCAATCTCCAGCTGTAGTCTGGATGCTTCCATGAAGCCATCCTTGACATCTCTAACCCAATTTCATGGAAACAAATGTGCCCCATTTATTTGTTTATTCATCTAGTATCTATCTTACCATTGAATTACTTTCGTCATTTTCTGTGTAACTTTTCTTGTTTCAGACCCCATTGTAAGACCATTAGGTAGAGATCACCTCTGATATTTCTTTCTCACTCATCATTAGTAGCAATGCTTCTGGAGTTGGAGGATCTGTGTGTGAATCACCTTTGCTTTTATTAGCTGTGTGACCTAGATAAAATGAAACTCCTCGAGGGCAGAGATTTTCATTTTTGTCTTTGTATTTCCACTGCCTGGAATATTATAAGTGCTTAAAAATACTAGGATTAATTTGTGGACCTTGGTCAAGTCCCCTCCCTTCTTTGGGCTCCAATTCCTCCAGATATAAAATGAAGGAGTTGGGTTAAATGATATCAAAGACCCTTTCTAGCTCTAAATCCAGTGATCGTTTTGGACAATCAGTTGAATAGTGAACTTCTTAAGTCATTCCTCTGCACAAAAACCTTCTTTGGTTCACTATTACATAAACTCCTAAACCTAGTATTGAAAGCCCTCCACAATCTAGTTCCAATATACTTTTCCAGATATTTCTTATTCTTTTCCTTCACAAGTGCTAAGCTCCAGTTCTTCTCTGAACTCGACATTTCATCCCCTATTTCTATGGATTTGCAGGGCTCTCCTCCCTGGCTGGAATACATTATCATCTCACCTTTACTTCTCAGAATCCCTCTCTTCCTTCTAGGATCAACTCTTGTGTTATTTCCCTCTTGAAGACTTATTTTGTTAATGCTGTCTGCCTTAGCTTGGGGCCTGCAGTCAGCAAGACTCATCTTCCAGAGTTCAAATCTGACCTCTGACACTTACTAGTTTTGTGACCTCAGTTTCCTCATCTGTCAAATGAATGGAAAAAGGAAATGGAAAACCACTCCAGTATCTTTGCCACCAAAACCCTAAATGGGATCCCAATGAGTTGGACAGGACTGAAACAATTGAACAATAAGCAACAAAAGTACCTGTCATATCCCCCAAGTAGACTCCTTGAAGGCTGTTGCTTTTGTCCCTTATATACCCCCAGCACCGAGTATAGGGTGTTTATATAGCATGTATACCTCCTGGGGGTATTTAATCAATTCTTGAATTAACTTGTTGAAATTTTACCTTTTAAGAAAACAGTATACACTTGACTACAGCCATGTAAGGAGAACTACAAAAAACCAAATTGTAATTCTAAGGACCAAGTTTTGGCCCCAGAGAAAAGTTGAGAAAATTCAGTGCAAAGGTGGGCTATTTTGGGCGTGGAATGCTGCATATACTGTTTGCCAGACATGAGTGACATGCTGATTAGTTTTGCTCCATTTCCTTTGAAAATCTTACAAGAGATGACCCTTTGGGTAGGAGGGAAGAGAGAAACGTGTTCAGAATGAAAAGTAGTATAAGAACAAATTATGTCAATAAAAACAAGACGAATTAAAAACAAAAACCCAAAGTAAAACTATTTCCTGTGGACAATACAAACACAAAGCTGTGGAAGTACCTGGGACCTGTGGAAAGTAAATACCATTTCCAAAATGAATTTAAAGCAAAGCTTCTCTTCTGTCTTCAGTGACACTTACCAAAGGTACTTGGACCTCAGACCAGGTGATGTTGGGCACTGAGGTGATGGGCTGCACCAGTGTCGTGGGGAAGAAGAGGTTGTAATGGCCCGTGGCTGCCATGTATAGTGACACAGCAATGTTGAATGGGAGAGTGAAGACAGGGAGGTCCCATTTGCTGAAGATAGAGCCCAGGGCACTGGAAAGAATTGGGCTAGAAATGCAAAGAGGAGGAGGAGATCTTTTAGGAAGTCACTTTAGGGGTACTTAGGCAGGACAGTGGATAGAGCGCTGGGCTTGGAGTCAGGAAGATTTGGGGTTCAAATCTGATCTCAGACACTACCTGTGTGACCCTGGTCAAGTCACTTAATCCCAATTGCCTAGCCCTTGACACTCTTCTCTTTTAGAATTGAAACTAAGACAGAAGGTAAAGTTTAAAAAAGTCATTTTAGTTAATGTTTCTGTCTTTTAGGTATATATACATGTGTGTGTGTGTGTGTGTGTGTGTGTGTGTGTGTTTTAAAGGGCACAGGATCTTATTCTTAAGGACTCTGGAAAATGACCCAGCAGAGAGTTGGGAATCCCAGTTCCAGGAATATACTTTTAGTGATTTATCACTTTGTCAATCCCTTAGAGATTTATCTGCTCCTCTTAGCAACCAGTGAGCCACAGGAACCCAATAACTCTTTGTGTCAGGCTTGACCTGAAATGATTCTACTGTCAAGTTTTTTGCCATCTTGCCTTTGGTCTCTAAAGTGACCCTGTACCAGCCAATCGTGGGCATTGTGGAATCTTTTTGCACTCCTCCTAGGAATCTCCTGGCTGGAAGAGCTCTGGGAATTGTCAAGGATATCTTTGATCAGGGGATGGACTAGCGCAGCTTCAGGTAGTTACCTTTTGGCTTGAGAGCAGGAGTTTTTAACTTTTTTGTGACATGGACCCCTATAGCAGTATGGAAAGACTATGGACAACCCAGAATCTTATTTTTAAATGCATAAGATAAGATATATAAGATTACAAAGGAAACATACTTATCAAAATACTAAAAACAACAAAAAGACAAGTTCAGGGTCTCTAGTTTAAGGTTCCCTTCTCTATAGTACTGGATTTGGGAACACCAGCAAAGGGGCAGGGGCTATGCACTTTGGGCACATGGCTCCTCTCAGCTATCAATAATTCCCTGGGCATGCTTCATAGACTTCCAACCTAGGGTGAGTTACAGCAATGAATGGCAGCACTGTGATTACCAGTGACAGCCTCTGAGTTGCTCTATAATGTAGAGCACATGGGCATCAGGGTAGACACACAATAGAAAAAGGGTTTTGACTCCCCTTCAGTATTTCAAGCATTGAGATGTCACAGATACAGGCCCTCCCTCCCATCAGCACAAACTGTAATGCCCCCTCTACCCCCCTTTCTGCTTCCTTTTGTGCTGTCTTTCCTCTTTGGAGGGTAAGCCCCTTGAGAGCAAGGATTCAGAGCCATTGTTCTTTCATAAGATGATAGGTCTGTATTTGGAATGGGCATCAGAAACTATCTGGTCCATCTTTAAACAGTTTAGGGAACTAAAATCCCCAAAGAGTTAGCAAGTTGACCACAGTCACATAGGCAGTATGCATCAGAGGAAGGATTCGAATCCATGTTCTCAGACTCCAAAGATTATACAGTCTATATCCCTGAGTGAGGAGGCAGAACTAAAGGGGCCATGTATTCTCCAGTCTGTACTGAAGAGATTGCCTCACCCCTTGGATGAAGATTCAGAAGGGCCTGGCTTTCTCTAGAGAGGGATTCAGGGAGTTAGGAAGAAGATAAGAGCTGTGTTGGGTGCTAGGGAGGGATGGGAGCTCAGCACCAGGAGGCAGGACAGCTCCAAGGTGGAGCTTGGGGATTACTTCCCTCCTAGCTCTGAATCCCTCTCTAGAGAAGGAATCACCAGATTTCTCTGAATCCTTGCCCAAGGTAGGAGGCAACCCCTTCAGTACAGACTGTTTGGAGAGTTTGGGACCCCTTAAGCAGAGAAAAGAGGCCAGGGGAGTAGGGAGGGGCCCTCAATTCATACCCACAGCCTTATTAATGGGACTTACCAGGTCATGGACATAACAATGACAGGGAGCAAAAGCCACCAGTAATAATCTCCTTTCTCTGAGAACACAGCCATCAGCAAGCCCACCAGTACCCCATTGTAGCCATGAAGTCCTGCTGCGATAGATGACCTGGGGATAGAGGAGGAAGACAGGCTTTAAGTGAGAGGGTGGAGAAGGGACATATGGCCTCCATCGCCCATTGAGAGAGGCCCAAGTGTCTCTTCTCCCCCTGATCCCCTAGCCTATTCCAGGCTCTGACATTCTGCAATTAGAAATTCAGGCTTTTTGGAGTGAAAAGTGTCCCAGAGTCTTCAAGAAAACATGAGTGTCCCTGGACTAAATTATGACTCTATTATAAGTCTCATACTTGAAGGATTACTGACAATATAATAAAGGAAATGTAAGATGTGAAGTTAAAGGACCTGGGCTGTTTGGGTCTCAGTTTCCTCAATTATAAAATAAGGTGGTTTTGACTAGTTTGCCTCTAAGACCTCTAATGCTTTATCCTAATCAATCATCTCTTGATTCGGATTCAGAGGTCTTGGATTTGAATCCCAACACTGTCACTTTCTACCTGTATGACTTCAGGAAAACCACTTAACCTCTGTGGGCCTCATTTTGTAAAATGAGGATGTTGATCACTATCTCTAAGGTTCCTTCTAGCTCTTAATCTTGCTTGTTTAGAATTCCAAATAATAATAAAATAGTTGCGAGCATTTATATAGCATTTTAAAAGTACTTTTTCTAAGTTATTTCATTGGCACCTCAAAATGACCCTGGGAGGTAGGTGCTATTATTATTTCCATTATACAGATGAGGAAACTGAGGTCCCTTCTGGACTTATGTAGAAGAAAGCAAGTCTTTGAAGGAATGAGACTTGGGGAAGGAAAGGTGTAGAGAACCAAATGGCACCTAGTGAGAGTAAGTTGGAAAGAGACCTCTGAGGCTGAAGGATGACTAGAGAGTTAGTCTGAAAGTCAAGAAGACCTGACATTCATTCCTGCCTCTGATACATACTAGCTATGTAATCTTGGGTAAACCATTTAACCTCTTGGAACTCAACTTTCTTAGACAATCAGTTATAGAATAATTGATCATTTGGGTTGGTAGAAAGAATTTCCTCATCTGAGAGTTCCCTATAATTAAAGAAAATGATGGGTCCAGGATTTTTTCATTTCTTTTATCTAAAAGATATTTCAGTTATACTAGACTGCCAGCTTTGACCTTTCCACTTCTGGAAATACATGCAAGCTTAATCCTTTCCCTCAATGACTAGAATTCTCTCTCCCTCTTTCATCATCCTCTCTTATTAAAAGCACCCTCCAAAGCCCGACTCCGGTGCTATTTCTTTTATGATTCCTTCAATGTTTCTGGAGATCTGTGTAAATATTTCTTGTCCTTTTGTCCACATATTACCTTGAAATCTATTGATGTGGACATACTATATCCTTTTCTCCCTATTAGACAATAAACTCCTTGAAGGCAGGGATTGAATTATTATTTTGTTTCTTAGTCTCTCTTGTATCTATTACCTTGCCCTGCACTTAATAAATGTTTGTGAATTAAAATGAAAAAGATTGGGAAAAGACTGTACAAGAATCTATGTATAGATAATAGGTGCATGCTTCATCATGTGAAATTCTTATTTTGTATGGAGAGTTTGTGGAGGGGATAGGACCTATGATTCCATTTGTGTCATGAACACCCCAGTAAGAAAACGCCTCTTCCTAACGCACACCAGCTCAAGCTCTGCAGTTTATAGTCTGAGAATTGATTGGAGTCACTAAAGGTTAGATCCCTTATTCAGAGTCACACCTTTTTATATGAGAAGTGGGACGTAAGTCCAAGATTTCCTGATTTTAAGGCTGGTTTTTTAGCTATTTTGTAAACACTGCCTTTATCATATGTATATATATATATGTATATGTATATATATATTACATATACACATCTACACACATATCTACATAAATATATCTAGTCCTAGAAAATTTGTGCATAATTATAAAAAACCTTGAAGTCCTATTTTTCCTTTTTAATTCTGGATTTAAATGTCCCCCAAAATCAGTTCCTCACAACAGCAAACTACCAAAAAGATGATTTTCTATGAAACCACAAATCTCCACTTTATTTGTCTTACTTTAAAAAAGTAATAATGACTTTTATTCTTTAAAACAAGAGATAAAGGGGGGCACTGTAGTTGGTGCTTTTATAACATCAATCATCATTCCCTAATTTATCTCTTTTATGAATGAAGTATTTGTAGAAAAGGTTTTCTTGAAATTGGTCCAGCTTAGCCTTCAAATGAAGCCTGCTGGATATGAGGTGAAACACAAAAGCGGTTTTAATTTGGTTTTCTCTTATTTTTAGTGATTTGAAGCAATATTTCATATAGTTAATAGTTCGCATTTTTTTTTGAGAAGTGTTTATTTGTATCCTTAGATCCCTTTTCCACTGAGGAATGGTTCTTAGACTTAAATAGTCCTCATATATTTAGAAAATCATCAGTCTCTCTGAGAAACTTTTAACAATGTCATTACAGTTTTTTTCTTTTTGATGAAATCTCATTGGAAGATAGCTCTTAGGAGACAAAATTAGGACCATCATTGTAAGGACAGAAGGAATGATGGGAGAAGATTCAGGTTGGAAGTTCTCAGTTTGTAAAAAGGGGTTAATAATATTTGTCCTGTCTGCCTCCTTGGGTGGTTGTTGGTAATTCCCCTGAAAACTTGAATTACTGTTGAAATAGGCTGTTAGCTGGTCCAGCCGGAAGCTGAAGCCTCCATGCAAGAGCACCCCTCTCCATTGTGGAGAGCTCCCTAAGTCTGCCCCCTGGGGCTGCTGGGCTATGGAGCTCCCATCCAGGGCTTACCTGTCCTGACTCAGAAGAAGGGCTGTCAGAGTAGAGATGATGGTTCCCAAACAGCCTGAGATAGCCCACCAGGGGTTCTGGACGAAGAGGCCAAGGATGATGATGAGACCGCTGAGAGGGTTGTTGACAAACATCACTTGGGACGTGCCCCTTAAGATCCAATCCAGGAACTGGAATACTGGAGACTTGTCTGAAAGAGGAAGTCGTTCTGCCTTAGGAACCCTCCCAGGAATGCCAAACTAATGCATGCAAAGGCATTGCACTAACTTTGTGTCCCCCATACTGTGTTAGGCACATTGGGGGGAGGAGGGACACACGAGAGGGGGAGACATTATTGTTTCCCTTATGTCTAAAGCTGGGTTTGCTCTTAGCAAGCTAAATCATTGCTTAGTCCTATAGGGGTCAGGGGTTCTTAACCATTTTTTTTTGTAAGATGGAATTGTTTGGCAGACTGGTGAAGGCTATGAACTCCTCAGAATGTTTTTAAAAACATAAAAACATACACAGGATTATAAAGGAAACCAATTATGATGAACCACATCTATCAAAAGTTAAAAAAAATTCTTCAGCTTTTCCCCCACAAGCTAATAAATATATACACCAGGTCTGAACCTCTGAGTTAAGTGAATATTTTGGTGCAGGTTAAAGAACCTTGGACTTGGATTTAGAAGACCTGGGCTCCCAATCGTAGGCCACTCATTTCCGTTATAAGGTCATAGCTCTAGAGCTGGAAGGGTCTCATAGATGATCTAGTTTAACACCCTCATTTTACAGAGAAGGAGACTGAGGTCTGGAAAGGAGGGGTACCTAGACCAAAGTCACAGAGGGAGCAGAACTTGAAGCCAGATCTCCAGAGCCACTATCTGTGTGACCTCAGACAAACTTTATAACCTCCCTGGACCTTAGTATCCTCAGTTATAAAATGAACTGGTTGGACCAGATAAACTCTACGGCTCCTTCTAGCTCTTTTTCTTATTGTTGTTGCTGATTGTGTCTGACACTTTGTGACACCGTTTGGAGTATTTTTTTGGCAATGATACCAGAGTAGTTTGCCATTTCCTTCACCAGCTCATTTGACAAATGAGGAAACTGAGGCAAACAGGATAAAGTGACTTGCCCAGGGCAACACAGCTAGTAAGTATCTGAGGTCAGATTTGAACTCAGTAAGATGAGTCCTCCTGACTTCAGGCCTGGGACTCTACTATGTCACTTAGCCCCCACCCTCATCTCACAATATAGAAATATATAAATTTGTGAAGGGAAATAGACTAATAATTCCTTTCTAGAAGGCTTTGGAGTTGTTTCATAGACAAAGTCACAAAGCCCCTCCTGGAATATCCTGACTCCTGGCTCAGGGCAGTTGTTTGAGTAAATACTTTAGAAACTTCACTTCAATAAGACATGATATTGCTTTGCTTTTTCCTGGGGTATCAATAGGAGATGGACTCTTCTGGGTTGGGACAAGGACTGTTCTTGTTGATTCTTTACCTTTAAGCCCCTCTCCACATTCCTTCATTTCGCCTGTGATATAACTAAAGGCTTTGCTGAGTCTTTTCCCACCATTAGCCAAGGAACTTTGGATCCGAGAGGTCTTGGTCACACTTGTCTCCACCTTAATTTCAGTGCCGTCCTCCATGTTGTCACTGAGATCCTGCTTGGGGGGAATGAAAGACAGCAGGTTTTCATATCCCATAACTCTTCCATCAAAGCAGAGTACAGTGGAAAACTCACTGGACAAAAGAGCAAGAGAAGTGGGTTCTGGTCCTGGTTTTCATCCTAATTATGTGTAGATGATTTTTCTGTGCCTCAGTTTACTCATGGGTCAAATGGGGATAATCTTTGCCTCAGACACTACTAGCTATGTGATTTTAGTCAAGTCACTTAATTCTGTTTGTTTCAGGTTTCTTATCTGCCAAATGACTTAGAGAAAGAAATGGTAAACGACTTTATTAACTTTGCCAAGGAAAACCAAATGGGGTCATGAAGAGTTGTATGTCACTATAATGACTAAACATGTCTGTCTGTCTATCTATCTATCTATATTTCTTTCTATCTATCTATTTACCTTTCTTCCTTCCTTCCTTCCTTCCTTCCTTCCTTCCTTCCTTCCTTCCTTCCTTCCTTCCTTCCTTCCTTCCTTCCTTCCTTCCTTCCTTCCTTCCTTCCTTCCTTCCTTTCTTTCTTTCTTTCTTTCTCTCTCTCTCTCTCTCTTTCTTTCTCTCTCTCTCTTTCTTTCTTTCTATCCTATCTTTCTGTCTATTTCATCTCTCTATCTCTATCTATATGTCTGTCTGTCTGTCTGTCTGTCCTGTCTAATTTATGAAGTTAGTATTTCTAGATTGCTCTGGCATCTTTGTTATAAATAAGTCATGTTGCTACAAATAGGATAGCTATTTCTGAGGCAGAGTGGTAGAGTAGAAGTTTGAATTTTAAATTAAGAACTGGGATTATAGGTTCACAAAGATTTGTTGCTAGAAGAGATCTTTAAAAACAGCTTGTCTATCTCTTGCTCCCCTTCTAAGTTATTTATTTATTTTTAAGCCCTTACCTTCTGTCTTAGAATCAATACTGGGTATTGGTTCCAAGGCAGAAAAGTGGTAAGGGACAGATTGGCTTGTAGGTAAGTGACTTGCCCAGGGTCATATAGTCAGGACATGTCTGAGACTAGTTTTAAACACAGGATCTCCCATCCTCAAGCCATAGCTCTCTGTCTATTGAGTCACCTATCTGCCCAGTCCCCAACCCAGTTATTTTACAGATTGAGTAACTCAATCCCACTGAAGTCCAGTGACTTTCCCAGGGTTACACAGCTAGGCAATGGTAGAATTGGAATTTGAACCCAGAGCCCCAGTACACTGTCAACTCTGTCACCATGTTGCTAACCTTGGAGCACTGATTCTGAGGTTCACTTAGCTTTGTGACTATGGATAAGTTACTAAGTATTTCAGCCTTAGTTTCTTTAGGTGTAAAATAGAATTATACTGCACCAACCTCTCAGAGTGATTGGGAGGAAAGCACTTTGGGAGGCTTAGAGAACTCAATAAATGCGAGCTCTTACTATCTGACTTGCTGTTGACCCGCATCTGGGTAACTATTACCTCGAGGCTCTTTTTGATTTATATCAGGCTCAGCTGAAAAATTCAAACCACTTGAGTTGAAAATTTCAGTTTGTTCATGAACAGAGTGGTGATTTGTATATTTCGGAGCTAGGCTCTACCAACTCTTGTCACTCTTGTTCTTAGATGGTAACTTTATTGACTTTATTTCGTGATGGGAGTTACTTCTCTCTTGGCTTTGTGTCTCATGCTTTAGGAGGTGCTTTTCAATACTCACAAGAAATTCGTGTGTTGGCTTTCGGTAGGGATAGGGAAATGGATCCCTGCTTTGTCTTTCTTGGTGTTCAGCTCTTCCAAGTACTGGAAAAGGAAAAGAAAGAGAACGTTGATAGGTCAGGGCACTTTGTCACTAACATCTCCACAGAATATCTTCTGGGCAAGCTGTAAGAACCGTAAGGAGTGTGGCTTGGTAGAAAGTGAATGGGGGAATCCCAAGACCTCAGTTAGAATCCCAGCTCTTACTTTCTTATATTCCCTGGGTCTCAGATTCCTCATCTAGAAGAAGAGGATGTTTGCCTAAATGGTTTTATAGGTGTCTTCCAACTCTAAAACTCATTTCTACTTTTCTGCTGGGTGTCTTAAGCAAGTCACAATTGCTCTGATCCTTAGTTTCCTAATTAGGGGATTAGACTAAATGATCTTTGAAGCTTTCTAGTTCTAAATCCTCTGATCCTACTCAGGCTCATTTAATTATTTTGTTGAAGCACAGAAAGTAAAATGTTGCAGCTAAAAGTTGATCTTGGAGATCATCTAGTCCACTCCTCACTCTTTCTAATTTTACTGATGTGGAAATTGAGACCCAGAGATGTAAGGTAGAAGAGCTTGGGCTAGAGCCCACCTTTCTAACTGGAAGTACTTTCTATACTACCACATTGGGGTATTTTGCTCTCATTAAAGGGCCAACCAGTACAGGAGGTGGTTGAGAGTGGGACACCAAAACTTAAATTATTTGGAATCCAATTAACCAGAATACATAATTAATTTATTCAGTTGTCCCATCACTCCCATCCTCTTCCTTGGACAGATAAGTGGTGTATCCCTAGAAAAGGAGACATGAGACTTAGTTACAACAAAACCAATAGAGATGAAAGCCATGTTATTTCTTGGGCTCAGCACAGATCCATCATCATCTCCAACTATCTCTCGATTTCCATCTCCAGAGCTGAGCAGTGATCAATGATGCTCCCGAAGACCTCATCACCCTATAAGATTCTCAATCAGTAAAGACAGATTCACTGAGCAGGATTTAATCAAGTAGAGAAGGGAATTTTGAAAGATTTTC
Source organism: Monodelphis domestica (assembly GCF_027887165.1). Lineage (NCBI taxonomy): Eukaryota > Metazoa > Chordata > Mammalia > Didelphimorphia > Didelphidae > Monodelphis > Monodelphis domestica. The sequence continues at coordinate 417,188,336 of NC_077229.1, read as the reverse complement.
AATAACAAATGTTGAAACAAAAATGTCTTTCCGCTTAATTTGAAATAACTTAGAAAATAAATTGACTAGAACTCTCTCATCTTCCAATTGTTCTGCTTCATGAGGTCTTTATCAACTGTAGGATAAAGGACTTGGAATTAGTGATATAAGGATATGATATAGTTAGAAGAGGTCTTGAATTTCAAATCCAGCCTCTGACAATTACTACTAAAAGTCACCATTTAACTTCCTTGAGCCTCAGTTTCTTCATCTGTAAAATGAAAGGATCAGACTAGATGTCCTTTTAGCTTTAAATTTGTCATTTTGCTTACTTTCTGATTCTGTTAAATCTATGATCTGCTCTTGGAATAAGATAAGACAGATGGATAATAAAACCCTGAGGCCTTGACTCTAAGCATAATTATATTTATTGAATTTCTTAATGTGCTAATCAGTCATTAAACCCCATGTGGAACAATGAGTGATCTGTTGGGATTTCTAAAATGCCTATGATAACAAGCTAATAGGGAAGTTCTTAGCAGAACATATTCATCGATCTGCTTGTCATTAGTGAGTGTGTCAAGCCAGGAAGACGTCTGTTCCTGTCAGGGTCCCATAGGGAGGTTTTTTTTGGACAGGATTATTAGGCTGGTAGAGAAAAGAATGCTGTGCATGTAACTTGCCTAGATTTTAGCAAAGCATTTTGCAAAGTCTCATAATTATTCTCGTAGCAGACATAGAGAGGTGTGGGCCAGATGAACATAGAACTCAGTGAATTCAGAGACAGCTGAATGGCCGGTCCTAAAGACTAGCCTTTCATTAATGGTTTGTTTGCAACGTGGAAGGAGCTTTCAAGGTTTAGTGCTCCAGGTATTTGTGATAGGATCGGAGTTATTTAACATTTTTATTACTATCTTGAATAAAGGGAACAAATAAGTGTGCTTATCACATGTATAAATATTTTATAGGCAAGAATTCTAAATATTAAATTTAATAGGGATAAATGGCATTCTCATATGATAGTTAGGAGAAAAAAATCAACTTTGCAAACATAGAATAGAGGAGATGTGGCCTCACAAAATTTTGTCTAAAAAATAGAGGTAGGGGTTGATGGGATAATTTAGGCAACCTGAGGGCCACATGAGGCCAGCAATACACTCCCCTGATGCTCTTAAGCCAGCTTACGATGTATTTGGGAAATATTTAACAAAAACAAACAAGATACAGTGAAACAAAGATGATGTTACATTTTAGGACTAAGTATATAGGTAGCTCTTGGGGATCCCTATGCATAGGTTAGTGGCCCCATTTTTATTTAAATTCAACACCATGCAGATGCATATTCGACAAATTGAACATAATATATAGCAATAATAAAAAAGCAAATGGAATTGTGGGCTACATTAAGATTGGTTAAGTAAGGCAGAGGGAGGCGAGAGTCTTCCCTGGTCAAACCTAGAATATTGTTTAGGCATCATATTTAAGGAAGGGCGCTGTGGAGAGCACACAGACTGGGCAACTAGAATCATTAATGCTTTTAGGATCATGACATGGGAGAGTTGGTTGAAAGAGTGGGAGCATTTAGACCAGAGAAGAGAAAACCTAGTAAGAGACCCCCTAATTGTCTTCAGTTATTTGATGGTTTGTTCTTTAGAAGAATAAAATTATATTTGTTTTGTTTGTCTACTTTGAAGGAAAAATGATTTGAAGATGCATAGAAGTAAATTTATTGGGACAGCTAGGTGACTCAGTGGATTGAGAGTCAGGACTAGAGACAGGAGGTCCTGGATTCAAATTGGGCTTCAGATGCTTTCTAGCTATGTGACCCTGGCCAAGTCACTTAATCTCAATCACTTAGCCCTTACTGCTTTTCTGTCTTGGAACCAATACTTAGTATTGATTCTAGGAGAGAAGGGAAGGGTTTAAAAAAAAGTAAATTTACTTCAAGAGGAAAGAAAATCCTAGTAATGAGAATTGTTTTAAAGGGAATTGGTTGCTCTTAAAGGTCATTGATGCTGAATGAGACCTCAAAGGCTGTCTAGTCCAAACCTATAATTTATAGAGGAAACTGAGGTCCAGGGAAGTTAATATACTTATCTATGATTGCACAGCTGTTATGTTTCAGAGGCAGAATTAGAACACAGGTCTTGCTCTAAACAAAGTTAAAACAATTTATTTAGTTGAGTAGGTCTTGTGTTCCTGATTCTCTGGGTCCCTCTGCTGGTTCATTATGAGAATAGCAATGTGTCCCTTGGAATATTGGTATTTTTAGATTGCATTTGCTCCCTAGAGGTTCAGGTGATGCGTAGTTTTTAAAGAAACTAAGTCTGCAATAATGTGTAGGATTAGAGAATGATATTATAAGAGCAAGAAAAAAATCCCACACTTTATGTGAAAGTGAGACTGTTGGCTGAGTGAGTGCATATGTTGTTTCTTCACCCCTTCCTCATTTCCATTTCTTTACAATGTCTAGCTGTCTCTTCCTTCAAGCCCTCCCAGGCTCATTTTTCTTTAACTTCTTGAACATACAGCCCTGCTACTATTCCCACCTCAGCCTCTTTCCTATCAGGGATATATTCAGGACCACTAAACCCTCTTCTATTTCTCTATTTCTTTAAAAATTTTTTTCCATGGTTACATGATTCTTGTTCTCTCCCTCCACCTCCAATGTTGGCAAGCAACTCCACTAGGTTATATGTATATGCATATAACATATGTATATATAATATATATTATCATTAAAATCCTATTTCCATAGTATTCATTTTTGCAATAGAACCATCTTAAAACCAAAACCCCAAATCATATGCCCATATAAACAAGTGGTAAATCATATGTTTTCTTCTGCATTTCTACTCCCACAGTTCTTTCTCTGGATGTGGATAATGTTCTTTCTCATGAGTCCCTCAGAACTGTCCTGGGTCATTGCATTGCTGCTAGTAGAGAAGTCCATTACATTTGATCGTCCCACAATGTTTTAGTTTCTGTGCACAATGTTCTCCTGGTTCTGCTCATGTAACTCCGCATGAGTTCATGTGAGTCTTTCCAGCTCTTTCTGAAATCATCCAGTTCATCATTCCTTATAGCACAGTAGTATTCCATCACCATCATATACCACAATTTGTTCAGCCATTCCCCAATCAAGGGATATCCCCTCATTTTCCAATTTTTTTTGCTACCACAAAAAGTACAGCTATGAATATTTTTGTATAAATAGAACCTTGCCCATTTAAAAAATCTCTTTGGGATACAAACCCAGCAGTGGTATGGCTAGATCATGCATTCTTTAAAAGCCCTTTGGGCATAGTTCCAAATTGTCTTCCAGAATGGTTGGATCAATTCACTGATCCACCAGCAATGCAACTAAACCCTCTTTTAAATCATCCCTCCTTACTCCCATCAGAGACAAATCATGTGTTCAAAGGATCATGGAGGTGTCTGCTATTAACAGACCACTTACACTTAAAAATCTCTTGGAACAATTCCTTTTCCTCTAAAGTGTTTTAATATATATTATATTTTGGCTAGGTTAGATGTAGTCTTTCATGGGAGAAGAGAGAGCGATTACCAACTGGCATTTATATCACACTTTAAGGTTTACAAAGCACTTTACTTATGCTATTCTTGTTTAATCCATACAACAACCCTGAAAGGTAGAAGGATTATTATTATTATTATTATGATTATTATTATAGATGAAGAGATCGAGGTGAAATTTGTCAATGGTCACACAGTGAATGCTTAAAGTGGGATTTGAACTCGAGTCTTCCATATTCTAAGTCTAACACTATCCACTGTGCCTCCCATCTGTCTGATTTGGAGTCAGAATGACCCTTTTGAATTCTACCATCTGGTTACTATTTATGGGAACTTCTTCATAAAAGGATGCTTCTTTCACCAAACTTATACTTTCATTGATTTAGTGAACTCCTAAAGTGGAAATTTTCCTTCTCAAAGCCTTTCCTTTTGTTAGTCCTTTTTTTTGCTTGACCAGAATTAATTTGTATTAATTTTATTTATATTTTGTATTGAGAAGTAGCATGATGGATTGAACCAGCCTCAAGAGTCAGGGATCCTTGAGTTCAAAACCAACCTCTGATGCATACTGACTGTGGGACCAAATCACTTACCCTCTAGGGGTCCCCAAAAGTCTCAATTCCATATATTGGGGAGTAAGTAACCTTCTGTATTGGTAGAAGAAATTTCTGCTTTGGGAGTTCACTGAATCAACCACATTATAGATTTAGTGATAGGATTACAGCTCTAGCCACCAGTATGATGGTTGTCAATGTATTAAAAGTACATTGAGTTAGTATCTGGGCCTCATTTTTCTCATCTCTAAAGGGTCTGGGACTGGATCACCTCAGAGGTCCCTTCTAGATCTTCCTAAAAAGACTTGATATCTGGTAAGTTGGGGATTTTGTGACAGAGTCTCTACTCTGTAGTCTGTCTGCCCTGGTCAGGCCAGATCTGAGTATTGTGTTTTAGGATGGACACAGATGTGAGGAAGAGGATACCCAAGATAGAGACAGGACTAGTTTGCTGAGCATTCAGATCCTGGAAAATTCAACTTCAGAAAACCTCCAGCCTGTAGTGGATATTCCTATCCTTAAATCCCTCTCCCACTTCCAGGAACAAATGAGAACACAGGAATGTGAAGAGGAGTGGAAAAGAAGGAACACCAACTTTACCTTTGCTTCTCCTCCGTATAGATGACCATTCAATGTGAAATATGCTCCGTCGCCTGGGCAGGACAGCCTCCAGGCTCTCATCAGCTTTCTCTTCAACTTTGGGAGAGTATTCCTCACTGCCACCTGGTGAGGGGTACAAGTCACAGACAAACTCCATTCAGTACAGTTGTGTTCTGGGCATGAGAAATGAAAATCAACAAGGACAGCCTAAGAGAATGAAGTGCAGCAAGACTCTGAGGCAGGCTCATTGGCCACTCCATCTCGTTTCCTCATTTCTCCCACAGACACCATCCTACTTCTTTTCCTTTGTATGTGCTTATTTCTCCAAAACTGGGTATCACAATGGAAGGAACTCTGGACTTAGATCTGAAAGACTCAGATTTTTATTCTTGCTCTAGCACTTAGTTGACAGTGGGCAAAACCATGTAAACCCCTTGAGTTTTCATCTCTTTATCTGTAAAATGGTGATAGTGTTTACACTGCCTCTCTTACAGAACTGATGTGAGGACAATGAGTGTCCATTTTAGAACCCTAAATATGAATGCCCTTCCTCTAGTTTATCTCCTTGGATGCTCATGATTCTCTTGGTTTTTGCTGCTGTTCTGTCATTTTCAGTTGTATCTGACTTTTCATGATCCCATTTGGCATTTTCTTGGCAAAGACTCTAGAGTAGTTTGCCATTTCCTTCTCCATTTCATTTTATAGATGAGGAAACTGAGGAAAACAGGGTTAAGTGGCTTTCCCAGAGTTACAGAGCTAGTAGTAAGTGTTTGAGGCTGGGCTTGAACTTGGAAAAATGAGTCTTCCTGACCCCTATGAGAAAAATGAGTCTAACGTGCTAACAAGAAATTCCCCTGTCAATGAAGATGGGCACTCTTTTACAATTATATTCTTGGAGAGTTATTTGCGGGTGCTGAGAGGTTAAGTGATTTCTAGACCACAGTCACACAGCCAATTGTGTCAGAGATGGGACTTTAATAGTTCTTCCTGATTCTAAGGCCAGCCCTCTGTCCACTAAACTACACTCTTTCTCCAATATTCCCTTTCTATGGAAACCTTGATTTTGTTTGGTAGTGGATTAACTGCCCCACTTCTTATTTCTTAAATTTGAACCATGTCACTTTTTAAAAATAACCATCTCAGCATCCTTCTTGCCCAAGCAAAAAATTTGGAAAGGGGCAAAGTATGAGGCTAAAAGCATGAGTCCAGAATAGGAAGACAACAACTAAGGGAAGAGAAAAACAAGACTGACATGAATTGGTGATTTGGAAGTATTTAGGGAAGCAAAATTTCAGGCAGGTTAAGGAAGGGTGAGTACCAAAAAAAGTAAAGTCAAGGTTAAGAGGGATTTTATTTTTCAGTTCCATCCAAATGTCTGCATGAAAATAAAAATCCAATATTGTAACTTTGTCAGGGGGCATCCAGGTGGCATAGTGGATAGAGTTCTGAGCCTTGAATAAGAAAGAGCAATGGGGAGAGATGGAGGGTGTTACAAACATATAATTTTTTTAAAGGAAGGGGATTAAAAAAAGAACTGAGTTAAAATCCAGCCTAAGATACATATAACTATGTGAAGATGGGCAAGTCATTTAACCTTGTTTTACTCAGTTTCTTCAGTTGTAAAATGAACTGGAGGAAGAAATGGCAACCCACTCCAGTATCTCAGTCAAGAAAATCCCAAATGGGGTCATGAAGAAGAGTCAGATATGGCTGGACAACAAAAAACAACAATAATTTTGTCAGGGAGGGAAGTGTTATAAAAGAGACATTCTTCCATAGTGTTAGTGGTCTGTTCTTGATTTAAAAGGGAGTGATGCTTAAACTAAAGGGAAGGATCTCAGAGTAGAAATTCAAGCCCTGCCTGCCAGAGAGGAAAATGTTCCTTGATGGAATGCTATTCCTAGTTGCTCTCAGCCCACACTATGCAGATGACTGCCTACTTTGCCTCCATGCAAGTCTGGAAAGCCTTGAGTGCAATAAGGGAAGCTGCCTATTGGCACAACTTCTGGTTCTCATCTTTTTTAACCTAGGAAGTATGATTCCAGGAAAGACGGTGTTGGGTTTGTGTCATTTTGCACTTCCTGAAGACCTTGGAAAATTCTGGATTACTTCCTGTCCTTGCCCTCCCCATCATCATCAACCACACTTCACATGAATCAATTCTACATGTCCCCAGGCCATCGTGAATTTCTGGTCACTTATTCACTATCAGCTGGATTCTACAGTTTCCAGCTGTGGAATGCTATAGCCATGAATCAGATCAGCTGCCAGAGACATTAGGTTGTAACCTGTCACCTTCAATCCCTTGTACCATGAAACAATTACACACTCAACACCTGGTGGCTGCCGGCACTCCAGCTGGAAACAATAATTCTTCATTTCACATTAGTTTAATGCTTTAAAGTTGTCCCAGTTGCTGAACTGGGGAGGGCAAGTATTCTCCCCATTTAACAGATGAGAAAAATGAGGTATTTCATATGTTTCTGCACAGGCCATTGGCCTGGGCAGGACCTGTCAATGTTTAGGTGTAGAGACCTGCCCTGTGATTTCAGAGCAACAGTGCCCTCCCCAGGTGAGGAAACTCCCTCAAGGCAGGACCAGTTATGTAGTGCATAGTCTTAGCATTGCCTAGAGCTTTGAGGGGTTAAGGATCACCCAAGAGGCTGGATTTGAACCAGGTCCTTCCAGCTTTGAGGTCGGCTCTCTCTCCATGTGGTAATCCTGCCTCTCAAGTATATGAAGCAATAGGTAAATATAAGCTGCTCCCATTTTTATTGGGGCTGGGGGAATCCCTCCTTAGACCCAGGATGGGGCTTTGTCCCTAGGAAGTGCTCCAATTCTCGACTATCTCCCAGAATGAGGGGTTGAATAATTTCTCTACATGCCAATGGTATTTGAACCGTGGCACTCCTTCCTAAATTAGCCTCATTAGGCACCCCGATGCAGGGGGCCTTGTGCTGGGTGTTGTTCAGGTCCATTCCTGACACGGTGCCTACCCAGGAGGCTCACTGAGCTCTAGTTTTTTCCCAGGCTGCCAAGGTCCAGCCATGCTTGCGGGTAAGAGAGAGACAGTTATGAGTGATAATGATTTGTTAAGAAACACTTTTCCGGAAGAGTAGCCTCTCACAGTAGCTACACTTGACCTGACTTCTTACAGAGACCCTGTAAAATGCCAACTATCCAGATGCCAGAGGTGGCAAAGGCCACTTTGAGTCTTGTAGAAAAACACACGGGCCACGGCAGAGGCTGTTGCCTTCCCTTTTGTAAATTCTAACTGGTTCCTTTTGATGGGGGAAGAAAGGTCCTTTAGATGAGGCAAAGGATTTAGACTTTCTTTGCTAAAAAGCCATTTTTGTTGAAATGGGCTAAGGGATCTGCAAAGGCTTCTCTCTCTGTTACAGAGTTTTGGACGTGGCTTTTAAAACCTTTCTCTATCATTTGCTAGAAAGAGAACCGATGTAGCCACAGCTTGACCCATTAGGTACACCCTCTGTATCATCTCCCATGTCTCAGCAGCTCATCTGACCTCCTTGTTCACCTCTGCCTTTGTACACTCATATTCTATTCAAGGCAATTTCTTCGGCATTAAGTGATAAGGTCACTCCTTTTCTCAAAATCCTTTAGTGGCTCCCTATTGTTTATAGGATGGAATGGATACTACTTAACCAGAGACTTATGACCCTCTTCTGTCTGGTTCCTATTTACCTTTTATGATTTCATTTCATGTTCATCTTCTTCAAATACTCAGACCTTTCTAGCCCTTTTCCTCCTCGCACCCTACATTGCAGCCAAACTCCATAAGCAGCTTCTTCCTTCACTATGTCTTTCCCTCTCCTGCCTTCATGCATTCATGCAGACTGCCTCTGTGACCAGAATAAACCCATCTTCATCTCTAGGCATTGAGATATTTCTCTTCCTTCAAGGCTCAACTCAGATCCTACTGTCTCCATGAAGCCTTAGCCGATACCTTCAGCTCAAGATGATTCTCCTTCCTCAAACATTGTTAGAGTATTTTGCCTATGACACTTCTTTGCCTCTGGCTTTGAGATCAGGAAGACCCTAGCTCAAATCTAGCTTGAATGAGATAATAGTAAGTGTTTAATAAATACTTGTTTCTTTCCCCCACCTCTGTCATGTTCTACCTTGTATCGTGTTGATTTGTATGCAAGCATTTGACCCTGATGTATTTTTACACCACTTCAAGTCAGGGGCAGCATCACTGCTCATCTTTGTCTTTTCAGCACCTAGCTCAATGACCTGTGCATAGAATTCAATTTGATTCAACAAATATTTCTAGTGTAAAAAGTCCTGGAAGAGAAAAGGATCATCTCTTTCCATGGTGAACTCACATTCTTTTAAACTATTCCTTATAATATCATAGAATCACAGAATGCTAGAGCTGATAGGAACATGGAGATCATCCAATCCGGTCCTTTAATTTTACAGATAAGACAAACTGAGGTCCAGAAAGAGGAAGTACTTGATCAAGATCACAACCAGCCAGTGGCAAAGTATTGGTCCAGGTTTCTGAAGGGTTCCTTGACTTTTAAACTATGGCTGACATTTTCTATGGGAACAAAGAGTCCCACAAAGTCCCAAGAAAATTTGAGAAGAGGAAACATCTGATAAAAGAGAGAATGAAAGATAGGAGCCACGTCTTCATGGGCATAAGGAGGTAAATTATTTTAAATCATTGTCTTCTAATCAATCATCCAACTCAGTGCTATTCATAATAATTCTCTACATTAGGATTTATTCACAAATCTCAGTAAAATTAGGATATACAAAGATTTCTACATCAAAACCTTCAAGGATAGATAGTGGCAGTATTATTATTATTATTATTATTATTATTATTATTATTATTCCCCATTTTGCAGGAGAGGTTCAGAAAACTTAATGACTTTGCTCACTGAAGAGAGTTGGGTTGGAGTCTAAACTTCTGATTCTGGGTCCATTATTTCTTCTGTTATTTCCTTTTCCCTCTTTCTGGGAAAAGGAAGGGTGGGAATCATTGAAACCCATTAGTAATTCATTGATCTAATTTTAGCCAATAGTGTTTAACCTTCTCACCTGTTCACAGCTTCTGCCCCTGTACCTTTTTTTCAAAACTGATCACCAGTAGGCTAATCCTTTGAATTGATTTAAATCTTTTTATATACTATGTCCACTGGGAAAGATGGAGTGAAAGAGAAGGAAGAATATTAAAATATATATATACCTAATCCCTCTTCAAAGGACATCTATTTCTCTATCAATACCTCTCATATCTACTCCATCCTCTCCATTCTCACTGCCATGTTCTAGGTCCTCAGCTCCTTGTGTTGAAAACACTTCCTGACTAGATTCTCAATCTATACACTGTCAAATACCTCATCCCAAAACACAACTCCACATTATTTAGGAAGTTAAAATCATTTCCTGATCACCTGTCATCATAAATTCTAGTTCCTTTGCCTAGATTTCCATATCCTTTCCTCTCCCAATTTTTGCACTTGATCTATTTAAACTTTCCCCAACTCTTCTCATTCCCATGAGGCAAGTCTCTTCTTTGATATGCTAAACCTTATCCTACTTTTTTTTTTTTACTAATATCTCCATCACTTTACAACCTGAATAGATGCTCCTGTCATTCTCTTCTCTGCTAAGTCCTCCCCATCTTTCTGGGCTCAACCCAATTTCTGTCTCTTCTATGAGGATTGGAAAAGAGCCCTTTTCTTCTAGGAAGTTATGGGCTGCCTATTGCAATCCACAGTGATGTCTCAATTCTCTGCATTTCCTTGGCACTTAAAATCAAAGACTTTTCAGAGTTGGAAAGGACCTCAGAGGTCATTTATTTCAACCTCAATTCAAAGAATGAATTCCCTCCACCCCAATATGCTCAACAGGTTGTCATTTTACATCTGTTGAAAGACTTCTAGCATCCCAGTACTTCTGTACTCTCAAGGAAGGCCTTTGGGTTTTTTTTAACAGATCTTGAAGTTTTGAAAAGACGTAGAGTCAGGACTAACTTAGAGTCAGGACCACACTCTTTGAATCATGCACCAATGGTTCTACATGTGATCCCTCTCTCCTCAAATAGATGATCAGCTCTTTAAAGGTAGGGTCTATGCTTCCTTCTTTCCTTCAATTTCCTTATAGCACCTACTATTGGGCAGAGCCATAAAAGTGTTGAAGCTGGGTCTTCTAACACTGAAGCTAATATTCCTCTTATGTCCTGCTGCCACATTCTCTAGGAGAGAAAGTGTGTAAATCATTGAAATATACAAATAATTCACAGACCTATTTTAGCCCATACTCAATATTCAGTACAGCAAATAGACCTCTTGAACATCAAATGTTGTCAATTAGGAAGGAAAAGCAAAAAGAATATTAGGAAAAAAAGCAAATGGAAATTTCTTTAGAAATTATCTGGACCTAACTCTATAAATTTGCCTGAGGTCATATAACTAGTTAGGAGCCGAACCTAAGCCTCCAGATTCTTAAACAGTTCTTTCTACTAAGCCATGCCATGGTAATAAGAACATGATACCCACTCACAATCTTGCAAACCAGTGATGGACGCAGAAACCACAAGTTATGTTACGTGAATTAAATATTTTAGGATAGAAAGTACAAGCTGACTTTCAGAGTTTTTTTAGATTAAACAAAAAGGAAAATAGGAAGGGGGCACTTAACATTTCATTCAAGGAAACTCCAGGATTTGGGGGACTCCTAAGGGTTTGAAACACACTTGAAGAGATCTAGGGGCAGCCTAGTCACCTTGAGCCTCTGGCACTCACTCAGATCCATCATCCCAAAAGACATTATAGTATGTTGAAAAGAGGTCAGAAGACTTAGATTCTCATCTCAATTCTATTACTAGCTGGCTGTGTGACCTTGGATGAATCATACCATGGATCTTAGTTTCCTCCCTTGTAAAATAACAACAGTAATAACAATTGGCTAGCTTTTATATAGCACTTACTATGTGCCAAAGAGCTCTACAAATATCTCATTCGATCTTTATGACAACCCTGGGATGTAGGTGCAATTTTATAGGGAAATAAATGGACCTCCATTAAGTGACTTGCTCAGGGTCACACAGCTAGTAAATAGCAGAGGCTGAATTTTAACTTGGGTCTTAGTGACTACTAGGACTGGTAATCTATCTACTTCACAACATAGCTGCCTCATGAAGGGGGTTGTATTAGATGAGTTCCATGTTCTCACCCAGTTCTCAAACTCTATGGTATGTGGTTCTCCATGAAGTCCGCAAGTCCCCAAGGTCCAACGTGGCTATGGAGATTTCTTTGAATTTAGTTTGGTGAAAAAGGGTAACAGGAAGAAACAAACCTTTCTCCTTCCCCTGCTGGTGAGCTGGAGTGTTCTGGCAGAAGGTGGGTCCTTTCTCCCTCCTGAGACCTTGTCCTTGGGCTCCCTTCAGCAAGAAACCACCAGACCATTGGGGTTTTGGGGTTGCTGCTTGTCAGTACCCTTCCCCTTGGTGAGGATAGTCTTCTAGCACTCAATTTCCAGGTATCCTCTCCCTAGACTCTCATCCCTTTACCCCTGAAACACTTTATCTTATTTACCTACTTAGTTACTTAAAAGTCTCCTTGCATCTTCTAAATTCATGCCTGGAGCATCTCTGCCAATGAGTATTGGGTACCATGGAGGAAGAGAAAGAAGAACAGGGGATGGAAGAAGATGGAGAAAAATGTCCTCTTGGCAATTCACCGGCTTGCTATTATTTCTCTCTCTCCCTTTCTAGCCTTTATGTCAAGAGACAGCTTCCTAAACTCCCCTGGCACAGAAGGCTTTTGTTACCATGGTCTCCCTATTAGTGCCATTTGCTGGGACAAGCAGCTTTTCTTAAAGGGGTAGTGCCCTTGACTAGTCAGCTTGATGTACCATCCCCTACAGGTACATTCATGTGCTGGCTTCTCTCCTCCCTTAGCAAAGGGTTTTGGGATGCTGCTGGTCCTAGTAATTGCCTTAAAGACAATTATCTAAGTCTCCCTCCTCCCCCTCCCACCTCAGGGGAAGCCAATTTCTAGCCTCAATAAGCTCCTTTAATTTTTTCTCCAGGCAGGGAGCAGTGTCTCCTTCCTTTTCCCTGCGGAAATTTCTGCCCAGTCCTGTCCCTAAGGTGCCTAGCACCTAATGCTGTGGAAAATTTCACCCTCTCTTCCCAAAGAGAGCTGTCCAGGATGCTGGACTCCTGGATCTTTGGAGATGAAGCTTTCACTATGAGCTCCTGATGGGAATCCGAGTTCTCTGCTTCAGGAAATCTTTATATTAGGGAAATTCACCCTCCCAGTTCCAGAAAGGCTTCATGCATGGGCATGCTGGGGATTTGGCCCCAATCTAAACATACTTTGTTTGGTTTTGTGGGCTTCATGGGGACACGCATCAGCTGCCTAGGGCCTGGGAACACGGCAATAATTGGGAGCAAGGTGGCCCACCCAGGGCTGGAGATTTGGAATTAGACACACCTGAGCAGGCAACCTCCAAGCAGACCCACCTGACGTCAGAGTCCCCCTTCCCACTTCACTAGTTCATGTAGAATTGCTGAGGAGAGGGAGTTGAGCATGGGGGACATTCCATGGAAGAAAAGAAAAACAAACAAACTGGAAGGAACCAGAGTTGGTCCAGCATTCCAAGGAAAAGGGGAAAGATGGGTTTAGTGTTGGTCCAGCTTCTTTTGACAATGGCAAAGGTGGCCGTGCCTTCCATGTCATCTACTCTAGATATGAAGTCATCTTCCAATGGCCTTAAAACTTTACTCCTTTCCTATATAACCTTTTAGCTCACAGCTGAGCTACCCAACATGATTCAGCTCTCAATAGCATCTCTTCCTTCCCTGTTTCCATTTTTCTAATGGCTTCAGCCTTCTTTGCCTGACCTCGACACTTGAGGTGGTGCCCTCATTCCAACCCACTTCTGTAGCCTTACATGGCAGTGGCAGTGGATCAATTTCCAGTTGCTTCTTAACTAGTCCATTCACTCCCAGCAGCCACTCTGGGATGCCACCTGTGAAAACACTTACACCTTCTGAAAAGACCAGAAATAATTACCTTCAGAAAAGTAATCCAGGGAGTTCAAAAGAGTTGAAGTATTCTCTTCCTGAACTGAAGAGAACAAGGTTGTGAATAGCTATAAATATGTAGGGTCTGGTCATTGGAAAGCCAAGTAGACAAGAGTAGCAGGCAGTCTGAGTCATTTCTCCAGGCCTGTTAACTTTTGTTCTCAGAGACTGAATGGACTGAGCCTAAGCAGCATTAGGCTCCCTGCTCCTGGAAGTGTCTTTTGGGATAGGCAGTATAGTGTGGTGGATAGACTCAGAAGCAAGAAGACCTGGGGTTAAAATATTTCCTCAAATACCTGCTAGTTGCCTGAGAAAGTCACTTCACTGGGATTGTTTTTTCATTTGTAAAATAAGGATAATAATACCTTCCATATATTCCTTACAGGGTTGTTATGAGGCTCAAATGAGCTAATGTCTACCAAACACTTTGCAAACTTGAAAGCATTACATAAGTGACATTCTAATGTTGAAGTAATGGAATCTTGAAATTTCTTTTTTTTTTTTTCAGAAAAAAGACTAGATTTATTTCTGTTCCATTAATTGATATGTCTACAGGATACAATTTAAAGTAAAAGCTAAATTTGTTATTTATGTTACTTAAAACAGATCCCAAGTTTATGTCCAAGGATTGACTCCTTTCTCATCAAATATTAGTTCCACAATGAGCACAAATGACTTATCATAGAAAGAAAATTTTTTTAAAAATACTTATTCAAGTCAGTAGTGGAATAAAAATCAGAGAAGGCATATAGTAGAATATATGGAATCTTGAAATTTCTATGTTGGATTTTAGAGATCTTCTCCAAATCCCTTATATCTCACAGATGAGGACACTGAGGAGATCAGAGGCAAAGTGACTTCTCCAAGGTGACACAAGTAACAGCTTGCACAGGAAGGATTCAAACCAGTTCTGCTGGGTTTGGATATAGTATTCTTTCTATTACTCTGCACCTGCTTCAGTGCCATTTTATTTGAGATTTTTCAAGACCTCATCAAACACCACACTTTCCTCTTTAAACTCTCTAAACTGTAAGAGGTGCCAAATTTTACTGAAGACTAGAAATTCTACATGGGACTGATTATGGAAAGATAAAACACAATGGAGAGAGAGCCTGTGCCAAAATCTCTTTTGCCTCTTTCCAGGGAGGGGGAAGCCCTCTAAAGAATTTATTTTGAAGTATGTCAAGGATGAGGTGGTTGAACTTTTCCCCTTAGGGGCTATTTCTGGGGAGGAGAGGTTCTTTTTGGAGGAAGAAGGCCTCTCTTATTTCATAATAGTATGACCAAAGGGAAATAAAAAGAATGATCTAAAATTTTGCACAAAAATCCAACACCTTTAAAGTTACTAAATGAGACTATAGTTTATTAGGTGGAAAACATGTTAACAATGTAGTGGCCAGCCCCACAAAAATTTCAGGACACCAACTCTTCTCATAGCCTTCCCACCCACCAAACCTCCCACCCCGCCCCCAAAGAACTTGTAGATTCATATAGAAAAAATCAACAAGCCAATAGGTTACAAGCCAATTATAGTAATCACAAAAATGCATGCTGGGAATACAGTTCTTGAAAAGACCTTAATATTTTCAAGGGGGTAGAGCTTTAATATTTTTCTCTGGTATTTCTCAAGAGTGGTCATGTTAGGGAAATTATATATCCCATTGTTAGAAGGAGGTAGGATGGGAGTAGAGAAGAGAAAAATTCATTGACAAGGCCCAATTTGTCAATACACAAAACTTTTGAATATTTATTTGAAATGGTCCTGGTGCCTAACTATATATGAAGTGGCCAGTGGGGTCATCTTTAAGAAAAAAATATTTTATACTGAGAATTTTTAAATTATGTTTTCCATTAGACAAAACAAAATGAGGCTTTTCTGAGAAGAAAAAGAGAGATGATAAAAGGACATTTTGTAATTGAACTAGTAGCAAATAAAATTTAGTGTTCAAAACCTATTGAATTTTGCATTTGGACTTAAATTTCACAAACATACAAGATTAATGAATTATAGTAGAAAAAGATATCTTTAGAAAGCAATTTTTCCCTAGAAATTAATTTATGAAAAAAATGTTAAATGTTACTTAAGGAAAATACACAGGAAGGTTATTTAAGGAAGACATAAGTGCTTCAAGAGAAATGGGCACTGGGCTTGTGAAGTTAGAAAAATTTGTCTTTTTCTATCTTAACCTTCTCTATATTTTTCCTTGTAATTTCAGTGGTAGCATCTACTCATCTCTTTCTTGGTACCTGGTATAAAGAATCATGGAATCTTGGAGTAGCAGATACCTTAGAGTTATTTTAGTTCAAGTTTATTCCCCCAAGAAAGAATCCACAGTAGGAATCCCTTTAATAGCATCCTTGGTAAGAGGTCATCCTTCTTCTTCTGAAACACTTCCATTGAAGGGAAGCCCACTAGCATTCTAAGGTAGCTTAATTTGACTGTTGGACAGCTCCAAAGAGTGGGAAGTTCTTCCTTTCTTCCATTGAGCTAAAATCTGTCTCCTTGTTATTTCCACATATTGATCCTAGTTTTACTTTCTTGAACTAAAAAAAAAATGAGGCCAATTCTTTTTCCAGAACACATCCATTCAAATATAACTATATCCTCTGTTAGTCTTTTCTTTTCCAAGTTAATTATCCATAGTCCTATGAATGATTTCTCTTATAATTAATTACATTCCTCCTTGTATGCTCATAGATAAGCTCTAGATGAAACTTGGTCCCCAGAGCTCAATACTTCAGTGTCCTCATCCTCTCTCTACTGCTTTCTTATCAAAGTTGACTCTTGAGAAAGGACCTGGTAAACTCTTTTATACTGAGATGTAAAGGACCCATAATACCTAATTTATTACCCTTCCCAGGAGTATTTGTATTTTGACAGAAACAAAGCCTGAAGTCAAAGGAATAAAACTATATTCATTAAGAATTCATGAAAATTTGGGGTAATTATAGGGAAATTGACATTGCATTTAGGGAGCATTTCAATAAGCAAATGAATATCTACTTTCTTCACATCAGCAGCTAACATGGTTAGTTTATTGCTGAATGAATTTCATTGATTTTTTTTTGGTGGGGGTGTTGGGAAGATAATCAGCATAGAGTCATCGTAATTTAATCTATCTTATTTGTTTTGGTTCTCAAAGGTGGAGTTTTAAATGAATCAAGCCAGAAGATAAACGTTATAAGACTCATTTCACTGATGACCCTCTATTTCAGAAAAGTCTATGATAGGTCTTTGATTATATACCTCATGCCCTTCTGGGGGAGACATCATTTGAATAGGGCTGCTTTTGAAGGCTGGATTTTGAGTGAGCTAAGATGACTTCAGAAAAGGCCAAGGGTGTTTGAAGGAATGAGAGGACAGTGGGACTACCACACCATGAAGATGAAGGATAGCAGGGTGTAAAGAAGGAAAATCTCCATGGAAATCCATCAGTTGTAGGAAGCCTTTTTTTCTTGGCTCTACCCACTGGTCTTGGGAGTTTGTCTAGCCTTTAGGGAAGAAGTTGACTTCTTCAATGTGGTAGAAGCTGCTGTTTAAGTTTTCCTTTACTACCCAGAAGAACAACATGTATCCTATCTTTCCAGGTGACCTTTCCAAAATTATAAAAAAAATATTTTCTTTGGCAAGCCAATTCATTATCTAACAATCCATCAGCTCAGTTAGTGTGTCCTTCTATTTAACTAACTGTTGAGGTAACTGTATTCTCTTCACCAATACCCTCATACACAGAAGTATCCTGTGGTTGTGTTTTTATATATAATTCTACCATATAGAGAGTTATTGAAAGGTTTCTGAATGCAAAGATTCTGCCAGACATACTGGAATCTTTTTTCCCTGAAGAATTGTTTCCAACTCAATTAGACTTGTTTCTGTCTAAGGTTGAAATGGGAAATAAAAAAAAAAAACAGGCATCTGACATGATGCCTTATAAAGACAAGCTGTTGAACTAAAATGGGGAGGATTTGGGGCTGGGGTAGGGGGTGAAAGGGCAGAATATTTCTTTTTCCAAAGGAGTTTACATAATATTTCACATTCAAATATTTCCTTTTGACTGGAAACCTCATAAAAAGCATGACTAATAGAAAACTTTCACTTCACACCAAATATTTTGGTTCTGCTCTGAAAAGAGTATCATGCCTTTTTCTCCTTGTGAGGGATCATAGATAGAGAAGGGCTATTGGGTGTTGTCAATGGGCCAGCCTTATAAGTAGGTGTCTGAAGGTCTTTGGGATTAGATTTTGAAGGAATGCTCAGTAGACTTCCTTGCATAAAAATATTTGCTTCCATTGCCTATTGCATGCTAATAATATAGCTTCATTACTTTGCTTCTTGAAGGTTATTTTGGTGGTGGGGGGTGTCTTCTAGAATCTCTTGTTCAAACTCAATTGTACCCAGGAAGGATCATGCATGTCTTATGTTGTTTTTAGTTGACATCTTAAATTCAGGCACCATGTTATTAAGGAATGGTTGTTAGTTGTCCAAGAACAATACTGGGATATTGAATGGATGCATGGGAAAGGATGGGAATTCTGAGGAAAGAGAGGTGCTAGTAAGGCCAATTGGAAGGCTCCAAAGACAAAACCACTTACAGCTTGGCTGGTACAGGGAACTCCATTGAGAATAGCTCTTGATGGAGTCCTGAGGTCATGACCCTTTCTGTCATGTTGGGAGATTATACAAAAACCAAAACAAAACTCTTGTCTTCTTTCCTTTCTCTTCAACCTCTGCACAAGGGACCAAGAAGAAAATTGGTTTCCTACTCTTAACTTTCTATTGCTTTCTTCATATTTAGACCTAAGAATAGGACAGGACTGAAATAAACTATTCAAACACCTAAATACAGAGACTTTTAAATTCACATCAGAATTAAAAGTAATAATACATCTGCATAGTATTGCATGCTTTTAAAAAGTGCTTATACATTCAAGATTTAATCAATTCCTCATGAGAATACTTGACTGAGAGGCAGGTCAGGCATATACTAGTATATTCATTTGGGAGATAAGGAAATTGAACCCCAGAGTAGTTTAGTAAATGTCACACAGCAAGCAAATTTGTAGTGGAGAACCCTGGAGGGGTGACCAGTATACTGCACTCTATATTATATTGCATACTCCATGGAGTATAACCATTATTCAGCTGAAGTTCACAAGAGGTTAGGCACTTGTGAATGTCTTGGGATGGAAGTTTCATTGGGTCAGAACCTCTAATCTCATTATTCTTTGTCCCATTTCTTAAGAATGTCTACTCAGTTACTGTGGATGTGAGACTAATTTAATCTTAATTTAATTATTACCAAAATATTTAAAAATAGGACTTATTTTTATGTATTCTGGACTTTCAGGCTTATGTTGTTAGGGCTGTAGGATGAGGTCTGCTGGGATTCCCTCTCATTGCATTTTGTTATAAGATTGAATTCAGGTTAATGGCAGGGAAGGAAAATTATAAAGTTAATGAATGAAGGCTCTATACATCTATCCTGTTAAGGCTAGATCATAGATCATTGAGCTAGCGGGCACTTTGGAGATCACAAAATCCAATTCCCTCACATTAAAGTTGAGGAATCTGAAGCCTAGGGAAGTAACATCTTGCTTCAGGTCACATAGAAAGCGGAAGAGCTGAGATTTGAGTCTAAGTTCTCTGATCTCTATCTAGTATTTCCCTGGGCTGCTCTTTGGTTGTAAAGGAGGTGCTGAGTCTTTGTTCAATCCTCAATGACCCTCTGTTAAAATGGGAGCTTCTCTAAGTCAGTTTGAGTTTTTCCTATCTGGTTTAGTCAACAACTTCTTGGACTGAACTATAGTCAAAAGGGACTGACTTCCTCTAACCAGTGAATAAAATCCCCTATAGAGAGATAAACAGAATCCTGATTCATAAATTCATTGATTTTTCCTTCCAATTAGTGGGAATTGACAGGTCTTTAACTCTCATCTCTTTAAAAAATACAATCATTTACATTTTTTAGGTTCTTTTTTTCTTGGTTCAGACCCACTGTGCAAAGTCACCTAGTTCTGGCTTAAGACAAGAGGGCCAGGAGGGCATTTTTCCGTTCAAGACGGAAACCCCTTCTGAAATTCATATATATGATTCCTATCTTAATTTAATTTATACATGGGCTCCACTGTCTCCCTAGTGAGTCCATATAGGTAGAGAATCAAGCTTGATTTCTATAACATTTACTATCTGGTTAAATACCCCAATAGGATTATGTCTTAATCACCTTGCCAGAGACAAAATAATATCTCTTTTAAGTCAATAGACTTTGAAATGTCCTCCTTAATTTTTACTGCAGCAAGCTCATTACTAACTTCCACTAATACAGGATGATAAATGGATATGGAGAATTGAGGGGAAAGAGGGAGGAAAAATCATCTTCAATGAAAAGTGAGCTATGGATTTCTTTTGGTTGGGGTGGGGCATTACATGAGTATGACACTGTAAGGGAGGTGAGCATCTTGGGTTGTAAGAGATGATTGGCAAGTTTTTGACATCTGAAGGAGCAGACATGGGAGAACACAGAAAGAGAACATTTTTTGGGATGGGGCTCTGGCTAGTCACCGGTGGGGCATTTCTCTTCTTCCGTGCTTCTCACTGTCAGGTAGTAGACCCGGTTGGCTTCTGGGTACGTGACTTTGCTGAGCGGTAGCTTATAGATGGCAGAGTTGTTGGTTGTCAGAAGCAGGAAAATTAGGGTGGACAGGCAGAAGGGCCATGTGCCGGGTGGCAAACCAACCTGAAAATAAGCACAGCAGTTTTGGGGGGTTCACTGCCACACCTTTTGATCTTTCTGATGGGAAAGGGGGCCCATAAGATGATTATCTATCCACAGTGAATGCATGGAAAGGACAAGAGGAAGGACAGATGGGTTCTATCAGGATGCAGGCTTGTAAGAGCAGTGCTATATGGACAGCTAGGTGGCTTAGCAGATAGAGAGCCAGGTCCAGAGAGGGAAGGTATTGGGTTCAAATATGACCTCAGATACTTCCTAGCTGTGTGACCCTGGGCAAGTCACTTAAACTCCATTGTCTAACCCTCACCACTCTTCTGCCTTAGTACCAATATACAGTATTGATTCTAAGAAGGAAGGGAAGGGTTTTTAAGAAAGAGAGAAAAAAAGAACTGTGCTATTAGATCTAAGGTCCTAGTGCCTTTGTCCATTTGTTTCCCAGGGTTTTTCAGTCTATCAGATACATGGGCACTTATTGGGTCATGCCAGAGAGATGTTTCTCACACCATTCCCTCCCAACTACATCATAAATATGCACACACATGCACGCAAATACTTTTGAGGCAAAGAGATAAACATGACATATCTGTCTGTCAATCTCTTTGTCATTCCATGTTTCTATCTGTCTGTCTATCTATTCATCAATCTCTCTCAGGTTCTCTCTCTGTTTTTCTTTCTTTCTATCTATCTATCTATCTATCTATCTATCTATCTATCTATCTATCTATCTGCCTGCCTGCCTGTCTGTCTGTCTGTCTTTCCACTTATCCATTTATCTCTCTATCTTATCTAGCTGTCTGCATATCGTCTATCCATCCATCCATCCATCCATCTCTCTCTGTCTCTCTGTCTCTATCTCTTTCTCTATCTATTTGTCCATCAATCCTCATATCTGTGTCTGTCTATCCATTCACCCATGTATCTATCTCTCTATCATATCTAGCTGTCTGTTTGTCTATCCATTTGTCCATCCATCCATCCATCCATCCATCCATCCATCCATCTATCCATTCATCCATCTCTCTCTTTTCTCTCTTTCTAACTGCCTCTCTGTTTATCCATTTGTCTATCAATCCATGTGTCTGTATCTGTCTATCCATTCATCCATATAACTATCTCTCTGTCTATCTTATCTAGCTGTCTGCCTGTCTATCCATCCATCCATCCATCCATATGTACATCTTTCTCTCTTTTCTCTTTCTCTCTCTCCATCTATATACATATATAGATATAGGTATATATATAGAGAGAGAAAAATATAGACAGATATAGAAACTAAATTCCAAGAAATATGGACATAACCATAACTATTAAAAGTACACATATGGGTATGTACATATATGCACCTAGATATACAGAGACACACACACTCACATAAGCACAATTATATAGCACACCCCTACAGGCATAATACACAAAGATAGACCCAGTGACCTTCACTTTCTCACTACTCCTCAGTTTTCTGCATTGTACATTGAATGGAGTGAGGAGGTCTAGATGATCACAAACTCCCTTCACAATGGGCTGAGTTCATTGGTGGGTCCCATGGACTGTTCTCCCCTCTAGGTCCCCCCCTGCCCCCCCAGGGAATTCCACAGACTTACCACTGACATCATGTTGGCGAGAGCTGCTCCCATGTAGGCACAGAATAAAGCTGGGAAAAGAAGATTAAACACTCAGAAAGAGGGAGGGAGCCCTTGGTGGGAGATTTCAGTTATCCACAACCCTATTCCCATAGGATAGAGTTGGGCTGGCACAAGCCTGGCCCCCTTTCCCTGCATACAAACAGAGAATGGGAACACTGGCCTAATGAACTTACTTTCTCTTCTGCAACACTCCTTAGTCATAGAATTAAGGATCTAGAACCAGAATGGATCCCAGAGGCCCTTTGTTCCAACTCTCTCATTTTATAATAAATGACTCTAAGAACCATGTAGATTAATATCAAATAGGAAGCAAGCCAGAAGGCAGAATCTGAATTTATGTCCCCTGATTCCAAATCCAGGATACTTTGCACTGTGCTTGAGACCTGTACCACCTGCCATTTACAAATCAACTAACTAATCTAAGCCTCAGTTTATTCACTTATAAAATGGGCACAATAACAATTTGTTGTATCTTCATAGGATCCAGTGTTTTGTGAGGAAAATGCTTTGAAAACTAGAAAATGATCATCTTTTCAAATGAAAGCTTTTTTATATTTACCTTGAGGTAATAAGGTTACCCAGTGGTTAGAGCACTGGGCATGCAGTCAGGAAGACCTTAGTTTAAATCCAGTCTTAGATACCTGTGTGACCCTGAGCAAGTCATTTAAGTGTTTTCTCCCTCAGTTTCCTCAACTGTAAAATGGGGATAATAATAGAACCAGAATTGTGATGAAGATCAAATGAAATAATATTTAGCACCTAGCACAGAACCTGGCACATAGTAGGAGTTTAAGATAACTGCTTATCCTTTCCCCAACCTTTCTCCTTCCCTGGTCCATATCATAGCCTATCTTTTGTTGTCAGTTCTCTTTCCTCACTGTATGTATCTTGTCTTTCTAATTAGACTATAAGCTGAGGGCAGAAACTGAGGCTTATGCTTTTTTACATATGCCCCATTCCCTAGCATGTGGCTGGCATAGAGATGGTAATGCTAACTAGTTGCAGCTTGCTTGATTAAGGTAGTGATTTTCCTGTAACCAGAGGTATTCAAAGAGAGATGGGTTTGTGTTTCTGGCAGAGATCTCTATAAACTTTCCCTCTTTCTCTTGGACTAGGTCTATTTCCTAATCTATAAAACAGGAATCATAATACTTTCATGATATACCTCATGGGATAATTGGGAGCAAAGTGTCTTGTAAACTAGATTGCTATAGAAATTCAAGTTACTTTTATTATTACAACTAATTATCATCATTTTTGGCCTTAGGGTCTAGTTACTGCCCCTAGCGCAAAGTTTCCTCATTTTTGGGCTTCTGCCATTTTCTCATGGAGTTTCACCTGCATAGAGTCCTCTTCCTCCTCATCCCCCTCCTCCTCTACATCCTCCTGTTTCCTCCTCCTCCTCCTCCTTCTTCCTTCTTCTCTTCCTCTCTCTCTCCCTCCTCCTCTTAATTCTCCTCTTCGTTTTCCTCTTCCTTGCGGCTTTTCCAAATCCTTCTCAGCCCTCAAGCACCCATCCACACACTACTTTTTCCTTGAAAATTTCCTGAAATATTTCAACCTGCAATCTGGACAGAAGGCCATTCTTATTTAAACTAGAAATAAAGGTGTTAAAACCTGACAGTGGTCTAATGTGCACATTTCAAAATGGTTTCATGGCCAGCACCCCAGTCCTATTACTATCTGTAGGTGAATCATTTGTTCTATCTGTAATTCAGTTCCCCATTTTTAAAGTAAGAAAGGAAATTAAGCATTTATTAAGTACTTATTATGTGCCAGGCACTGTACTAAATGCTAGGTGGCATGGTGGCATAGATCACTAGCCTTCAAGATAGGAAGATCTTAGTTAAAATCTGACCCTGGAGATATTTACTAGCTGGGTGACCCTGGGCAAGTCACTTAACCTCGTTTGCCTCAGTTTCCTCATCTGTAAAGTGAGCTAAAGAAGGAAATGGCAAATCATCCCAGTATCTTTGCCAAGGAAATCCCAAAAGGGATCATAAAGAATGTGACAGAACCAAAAATGACTAAAAATCAACTTCTTGACTCCAGGTTCAGTGCTCTATCACACTGGGTGATTTAGATCCCCCCACCCCAGTTTGCTTACATTTATTTATTTATTTTTATGTTTTATTTTATTTTAATAAAAATTCCTACCTAACTTTTCTAAAGTTATATGATTCATGTTGTCTCCTGCTTTTCTTCCCTCCCTACTTCTGGAGTTGACAAGTAATTTCACTGGGTTATATGTGTATTGTCACACAAAATATATTTTCATATTATTCATTTTTGGAAATGAATAATCTTATAAAACCAAAACCCTAAATCATATAGAAACTGGGTGATTTAGGCTAAATGGTCCTTTTGAGCTCTAAATCTATTATTCTAGTAAATCTTCTCATTTCTGTATCCCCTAGAGGACCTAGCCTATATGGGACTGAGCATACAGCAGGTAATCTTTGTAGCCTACTGAATGTCTCAATGCATGTTCTGTCCACTGGCTCTGTCTATAGACCAAATCAAGGGTCCATCAAAGCAATGCCTTAAACATTTTTATTGCTGGTAATGTTTTCAATGTGCATTCAAAAATGTTACCTTATCATCTCTTCCACTTCTTTGGAAGACAGGCAGAGTAGGTATTATCCCTATTTGACAAATGGGGAAACTGAGGTCCACAGAGTTGATGTAATTACCCCAGAGTCATTCCAATCGTGGGTGTAATCTCTCTAGGCCTCAGTTTCCTCATCTGTAAAATGAAAGACTTGAACTAAATGATCTCCAAGATCTTTGTTACCTCTAAATCTGTGATGCCCTTAGCTGAGGCTCCCAGGATACCTACCACAAATGAGTGCTAGGAGATGTGTCTGCCAGGTGAGAGCGTAGAACATGCCGCCAATGGCAATGCAAGAGAGGGCGCAGTTGTAGCTCCACAGGCCCATGTAGATGGTTGCAAAGGGGGTGGCCACTGTCAGGGCTAAGGAACAAGATGGAATATTTTCAGTAGTCACTGGGGGCACAGCCTTGCCTTGCCTAGTCCAGGGCATTAGGGAATGATGAAGAACTCCCATCAGTGTGACTGTCAAATCCCCCTCTTCTCCCCCCAACCACATCAGCAGTCACAGAAACAACATCAAATGTCATTATGAACCCAGAAATTGCTGGAGGTTGGGGTGAACTCCATTCTCTGGCTCCATTTACTTAGTGTTTCTCATTTATGGGTCACACAACAATTCATCTTTTCTAGGAAAATACCTTGGCCTGAAGTTCTTGGTCTTAAAGCCAAATCCAAACTGGAGGTCATTCTCATTGCTATTACAGACCATTCCCCTGCCTACAATACTTTGCTTTCTCCTGTAAATCTCTTCTCACTTTAAAAACTCAGCTCAAAACTCCACTCTCCGGGGTGCTTTCTTGGTATATTCTCCCTCCTGTCCTTCAGTCTCGTTTACACATTTATGGTTCCATTTGCTGAAGGTTTGCTGGGGCAGAGCTTTTGAGTGTCCAAGGCTTTTTTCCCCGCCTCATGTTTTTGTGTGTACATTTTGTCTCCCAACCTGACTGCCAGCTTCTTAAAGGAAGATACTCTATCTTCACTTATTTTTGTGTCTTCCACAGTGTCTAACATGCACCTTTATTGGCCATTCAGTACAGAAAATGAATGGCAACCTCGCCCATGACTTTAAAGCCAGCTCTCTCGAGCAGTAGAAAAAGGTGAAAGAACAACCCTCTAAAACAATCCCGAAGACCTAGGCAAGTAGATTCCTCCTACCTGCTAGCATGCCCACAGTGGAGCCGATAGCTGCATGGAGACAAATGAGTGGCGAGGAAACAAAGAGGGCCACCAGGAAAACGCCGCCCGTCCAGGGGTTATTGCAGCCATACACCTGACCAACCCCAACTGGAATGGCTTGTAAGAGCTACAAAATCAATAGAAACAAGGGCAGGTCACCACAGAGCATAAACTGACGCACTTGTGTGCTGTTTGAGTCACATCTTGGGGAAGTAATGAGGTGGAACATGGTGGCAATTCTGTGCCCCCAACTTGTGGGAAAGAACAGTTTGCTAACAAGGACAAACACCTCTTTACTCTGCCACTGGTCAGGCACGTCCCAAGGAGGATTCTTGGGCAGCTGGCTAATAAGTACAGGGCCTTTAGAAGACTTAAGTTTCTGGCCTATGGGGCTTTCCTCTTGACAGTGAAAGCTCAAGCCAATGAGAATATTCTTCTAAGGCATTGAAAAAGCTCCTTAAAGTCTTAATCCCTGGGGAGTCATTAGAGTTAGAAGGGAATTTTGAGATCATCTAACCCATAATTTTCATTTAATCAGGGAAGGAAGCTGAGGTGAAGTGATTTGCCCAAAGTCACATAGCTGGGAACAGTCTGGACCAGAACTCAGGTCTGGGTTCTGCAAGGCAGGAATTCTTCCTTTTTCCTTCTTCCTTCTCCTCCTTCTCCTCCTCCTTCTCCTCCTTCTCCTCCTCCTTCTCCTCCTTCTCCTTCTTCTCCTTCCTCTCCTTCTTCTCCTCCTTCTCCTTCTCCTTCTCCTTCTTTCTTCTTCTTCTTCTTCTTCTTCTTCTTCTTCTTCTTCTTCTTCTTCTTCTTCTTCTTCTTCTTCTTCTTCTTCTTTCTTCTTTCTTCTTTCTTCTTTCTTCTTCTTCTTTCTTCTTTCTTCTCTCTTCTTCTTCTTCTTCTTCTTCTTCTTCTTCTTCTCCTCCTCCTCCTCCTCCTCCTCCTTCTTTTCCTTCTCCTTCCCCTTCCTTTTCTCCTTCTCCTTCCCCTTCCCTTTCTCCTCCTCCTGTCTCCCCTCCTCCTCCTCCTCCTTGTCTGTGGCACACAGTGATTAGCGTTTATTGATGACTTAATTTTTTCCTCTTCAGTTTCTCAGTCAAACATGGTTAACTACCAACCATAACATATTGAGTGACTACATATGGTTAGTCCTCATCTAGATTCTATGAGGGCTACAAGAAATGGAGAAGGCTTTGTTCTTGTCCTCATAGAACTTGAAGACATGTTGGAAAGACAAAACATGAAACTATTGGATGATAATAGAAAACATTCCATGTTTCTTGAAAAGGAGCATGAAGCTAACAGGTGAATAGGCTAGACTTGTATGGTGGTATCTAGAGATCAAAGAACTGAATTCAGAAGATATTTTGAGAAAATAAATAATAGCACAATGTGTCAGAATTGGAACAGAGCTTGTGGTGGGGTTTAATATGCATCTGAATAATCATCCCCTCTACACTATCCTCAACAGGTTGTCATCTACCATCTACTTGAAGGCTACCATTGATGGGGAACTCACTACTTCTTGAAATAATCCCTGCTCTTAAGAAGTCTACAGTCTATTGGAAAGTAAGATAATAAAATCTTGCCTATCATAGTACTATACTTCCCTAAATAAATAAGACAAAGCTTTTCTTTATGTTTTGGTCATATTCACACACACATGCACATATATGTACACATCACCTCCTTGCTGGGGCTCCTGTAGGAGTTAGAATCTATAACATACCAGCTGACCCACAATTTTCTTGTTTTCTTGTTATTTCTTTAATATTTCTGATTCATCTCCCATCTACTTCATAATGGGGGAAACTCCAATTATATACTTTCTCAGTCTGCTTTTTTTAAAAAAGAGAATTCCTTTATTCATTCATTCATTCATTCATTCATTCATTTGTATATTTACTTTTAATTTAAGTATTTTTCCATGGTTACATGATTCATGTTCTTTCCCTGCCCCCCTACCCCCAGTTGACAAGCAAATCCTCCCATCTGCTTTTTATCCTGACAAGGACTTATCTTTGTAGTTGGTCCCTTCTCAGCAAAAATGAATTGGTAACAGCATGGTATCATGGAAAAACCAAATGGACTGGGAATTTCTGAGATCTGAGTTTTTATTCTATTTCTGCTACTAACTAGGTGTGTGACCTAGGGCAAGTCACTCCTTTCTGGATATCAGTTTTCTTGTCTGTAAAATGAGCCATTTGGACTTAAGGCAAATTTCCCTAATGTTCTATGAATTGATATATGCTGCCCTTCTTTCCCCAATCACATTGGAAACCCTCTAAGATCAAGGACTATGGGTCTTCCATTCCTTCTTTTTTTCCCCTTTAGGGACTACCACAGGGATGTATGGACTGAAGACAGATCTTCCAAATGATGGGGTCTGACATATATTAGAGATTCTAAGAAGCTGAGGAATGAGTGCAATTCTAGGCATCGAGGGACAATGAGTACCACTGCATGAGGACAGGAAATGGATTGTCATGTGTGAGGAAACAGCAAGAAGGCTAGCTTGGTTGGAAGAGGAGAGATGGGCAATAAGTCTGGGAGAGATGGAAAATTATTTTCTGATCCTCAACTACAGGCTATGTGAATTGGTCAAATGATTCCCTTGGAGCCTAAAGCCTGGTTTTCATTAGGGGCCTCTCTAATTTCTTTTAGAGCTTCTATTGGAAGGGCCTATGCTAGCTGGCAAGCCTGGTCTAGGGAGTTTTCCAATATTCAAACACCATTTCCTGGCACCAAGAAAACATTATGTACGATAATGAGGATCTTGGCGTAGGCCCCGGGAATAGTCTGGAAATCTACTCAATAAAATACCCCACGCTCCCTACACCTTGCCAATGTCCAAAAAATGTAGGCTACAGAGGGGATCCAAAATCCATTTCTTGAGCTGGAAGTGGAGGTTTTATGAGGTTTTTAAGCCCAAGCAGGCAAGAATGAGAGGAATGAGAGGACAAGTTGCTTTGGAACAGAGCCTGTGTTTGTCACCTCCATTGTAATTTATATTTCAGTCTGGTCAGCTGTGTCAGGGGGCTGTTCTTCCCAGCTTGATACCCCTGATACTCTGGTGGGAAGGGCAGCCAGGTGTGTCTTGGAAATTTACTGAACACTACTAACCTTGGAGATGTATCCTTCCCTCTATACCCTTACAAATTCTCCTTTTAAGAAAGATAAGTTTTTTAAAAAAGAAACAAAAAGAGAAAAAATAGAATAACCCAGCAAGTTCTAACTTTAAAGAAAAAGCTCAGAGAAATGGCATTATTACATTAGTACCAGACAGAACCCTGACTCTCACCTTATCCAACCTGCTCATTTTTTAGTGGTGGAAACTGAGGCAGGGAGAGGCAAAGCAATTTCACTAGGTCACATGGCCGATAGGGAGAGGAATCAATACTCAAACCTTTGCATTTCTGGATCTTAATTCTACTGATTTTTTAAAAATGCCACATAGTATGGCTTCCCTGTAGTTCAGGGCACAAATTGTCTGGTAGAAAGAGAGCAGTAGGTGTTAGCTGCATTTAACAATTTACCTGGTATTCCAGGGCTGGGGTAGGCATGAGGCCTGGGTCTATAGTAGAACAAAATGGAGGAGCTGTGGCTTTCATAGCTCTAGAATAATGGAAATGACCTGCAACTTTTTCTCATTCCAACCCTGAGATTAGGTGGGAGATACAGAACCCACTTTTAAATGACAATTTCCAACAATTAGTGGACACCTAAGAGACACAAGCCCCTTCTCATTGCCTACTCTGGTCCTGCATCCCATCTCAGCAGTTAGAGTTTTAGTTCACAAACCCAATGCCATCTTGCATTTTGAGATGTTTGGCTTCCCCAACTCAGTCACAGGTATATGTGGCTAATTTAGAATATAAAGTCTTTGAGAGTAACAAACATGCCTTTAATTTCTTTGATGCCCCCCAAATCTTCTCTACTAAAGTCTAGCTTGGGGTTGGGCAAAATAATTGTCTCTAGAACCAATTAATGAATTTAATCAGCATTGATAGTAGATAGCAGACTATTATTTTAAACCAGTTTATAAGGCTTTAATCATTTAATAAATTGATAAGCATTTTATTAAACACTATTTGCCAGGCACCGTGCTAAATACTAAGATAAAATGAAGTAGTCCCTCACCTCTAAGAAACTGTATTCTGGTAAGGGAAATAACTTATAGCTATTGATAAATGTCCTTATTTATCCCCACATCTATTTATCTACCTGTCTGTCTGTCTTTCTATCTATCTATCAATCTATCTATCAATCTATCTATCTATCTATCTATCTATCTATCTATCTATCTATCTATCTCTCTGTCTGTCCATCTATCCATCTATCTCTCTCTCTCTCTATCTATCTATCTATCTGTCTGTCTATCTATCTATCTATCTATCTATCTATCTATCTATCTGTCCATCTATCTATCTGTCCATCTATCTATCTGTCTGTCTGTCTATCTGTCCATCTATCTATCTGTCTGTCTATCCATCTATCCATCTATCTATCTATCTATCTATCTATCTATCTATCTATCTATCTATCTGTCCATCTATCTATCTGTCCGTCTATCTATCTGTCTATCTATCTATCTATCTATCTATCTATCTATCTATCTATCTATCTATCTGTCTGTCTGTCTATCTGTCTATCTATCTATCTATCTATCTATCTATCTATCTATCTATCTATCTATCTGTCTGTCTGTCTGTCTGTCTGTCTGTCTGTCTGTCTATCCATCCATCTCTCTCTCTCTCTCTCTCTCTATCTATCCTATCTTTCTGTCTATTTAATCTCTATCTCTATCTTTATATTATTTATAATACATTGTTATATAATATCTTATATGAGATATTAAATTTTATGTTATATTACAGATATACAACTTATGATATAATAAAATATAATTACAAATAAATTTATAATATAATATAAATACTATTATATCAGATATAGTTACACATAAATATACAATCTGTACACAAACATATCTACATGCATATATACATGTAGAAGTATAGTATATGCATACACAATCTACATGTATGTATACATGTAGTATGCTACACAGTGTGCATACATACATGTGTGTAGAGATGGACATATATTACAACTATATGTATATACACATATACACATGCATAAGTATATGTTATGTGTGTGCTTATATGTGAACATAAATAATCAAAATAAAAGGCGATCTTGGTGGGGAAGCACTCATTTGAAGGGGATGGATGAGCTGAGCTTTGAAGGACACCAGAGGTTCTAAGAGTTTCTAAGCTGACATTCCAGGCCCAGGAGGCAACCTGTTTAAACTGCACCATGGCAGGAAATGGAGTGTCATGTATGGAATCAGCAAGAAGGCCAGTTTGGTTGGGAAGGCAGACTTGAGTGAGGTTATGAAGTGGCTAAAAAGATAAACAGGTGAGCTTTTATTTGATTCTGGAGGCAATGGGGAGCCACTAGAGCTTGAGAAAGGGAGTGATATGGAGAGACCTATGTTTTAGGAAATCCCTTTGGCCATCACACAGAGAATAGATTTGAGAGGGGAGAAACCTAAGGCAGGGCAGGCAATTAAGCCACAAGAGTCCAGGCAAGAGTTGAAGAAAGGCTGAGCTGTGAGTGGGGACGAGGGTACAAATGCAAGCAGTATGGTGGACGTAGAAGACTCAGCAAGAGTGGATTTATGATGGAGAGCAAAGAGTCAGTGATAACGTTGAGGCTGTGAACCTAAATGACAGAAACAAGGAAGTGGGTTTGGGGTCAAAGTCAAGTTA
Source organism: Monodelphis domestica (assembly GCF_027887165.1). Classification (NCBI taxonomy): domain Eukaryota; kingdom Metazoa; phylum Chordata; class Mammalia; order Didelphimorphia; family Didelphidae; genus Monodelphis; species Monodelphis domestica. The sequence goes on along the minus strand of NC_077229.1, from coordinate 417,156,652 downwards.
AAACTGTGAGCTGCCTCCAGGGGAAATCTAAAGTGCAGGGCATATTTTCCCCCAAGAAGCAGTAAGTAAGGTCCTGAACTAAGATGGTTGGTGACTATAAGGGAAGAGAGAGTTGGGGAATTGTGAAATCTGCCATCAACTTAGACTAGTCCAGGTCTGGACAGATGGTTTCTATCACGATCCTGAGGGGTCAAGGAATACCGGATAATCTTGGGGAGACTCACCAGAGGCACTTCAATCTCAGACCAGGTGATGTTGGGCACTGAGGTGATGGGCTGCACCAGCGTCGTGGGGAAGAAGAGGTTGTAATGGCCCGTGGCTGCCATGTATAGTGACACAGCAATGTTGAATGGGAGAGTGAAGACAGGGAGGTCCCATTTGCTGAAGATGGAACTTAAGGCACTGGAAAGGAGTGGGCTGAAAAAAAATAGTCACTTCATGAATTATCAAGGTCACTTACAAACTCAAGATAGCTCATATTTCCTAAATGTTGTAAAGTTTGTTTTCTTCACAAGAATTATATATGATTCAATGATTATCCTCATTTTATAGATAAACTGAGGCTCCGAGTGGCTAAATTATTTGCCCATGGACAGAGCTTTCCATTTTAGAGCCAAGATTCAAACCTGGATTTCCTTGTTCAAGTCAATATTCTTAAATGCTATATTATATTGCCTCATCACTGAAGGTGGCTGAGATATACTTGCCCTTATCCCTGTTCTATCCTCTCCATGTCCTAGCCCAGATGGCTTTGCTTTATCTGTTAATATAGGAGTTCTTTATGTCAAAGACATGAGTAAACTTTCCAGTTATCTGAAATTCATGCTTCCGCCACAACTTTATTTACTTTTTATTTATTTTTTAACCCTTACCTTCCGTCTTGGAGTCAATACTGTGTATTGGTTCCAAGGCAGAAGAGTGGTAAGGACTAGGCAATGGGGGTTAAGTGACTTGCCCAGGGTCACACAGTCTTCCACAACTTTAAAGAAATAGTTATCTCAGATGGAAACCTTTCTTTTTTTAATTAAAATTTATTTATTTGTTACATTAACAATTAATTCTTTCTGTCTTTTCTCTCCCTTCTTTAAGAAAAGGCATAACAACAAAAATGTTATATGAATATTTAAAACTATATCTTGTTTATTTCTATCAGTTCTTTCTCTGGATATGGACATACACAAGACATTTTTAAAACAACATTTCTGTGAATGTCTATAGTATTCTCTTTGTTCTACCCCTTTTATTCTTTATAGCTTCATGCATATCTTTTCATTTTTTAAAATAGCTTAGCTTCTGTCTAATAATCAATACCAAGTATTGGTTCCAAGTCAGAAGAGAGGTAACAGGTAGCCAGTGAAAGGTCAAACAGCTGAGAAGTGTCTGAGGTTTCCATGTTTTTGGTTTTTTTTTAACCTGCTTGTCATTTCTTTTTTCTTTTTTTTTCTTTTTAAGTTTATTTAATTAATTAATTTAGAATATTTTTCCATGGTTCCATGATTCATGTTCTTTTCCTCCCCTCCTCTCAACCCCCTCCCATAGCCAGCGCACAATTCCACTGGGTTTTACATGTGTCATTGATTGAGACCAATTTCCATGTTATTAATGTTTGCAATAGAGTGATCGTTTATAGTCTACATCCCCAATCATATCCCCATCGAACCATGTGATCACTGCTTGTCATTTCTTAAGGCTCAGTGGTATCCCATTATAATCCTATGCCACAACTTGGTTAGCCATTTGCTTAATCTTTTTTCTTAAATAGAAAAAGTTGAGCATAATTTTCTTCATGGGAAACAAAAGCTCCTGTGCTCTGATGTAGTGCAAGATAGGAAAAGAATAAGCACTTATTAAGTACCTGTTACATGCCAAGCATTTGCTAAATGCTTTGCAAATAGTATGTCATTTATTATTATTATTAAACATTTCTATAGTGCTTACTTTGTACCAGGGATTATGCTATGTGCTTGTCTATTATTATCTCATTTGATCCTCACAACAATCTTGGCAGGTCGGTGCTATTATTACATTTATATTATAGATGAGGTTGTATTTGGTTCTTGTAATATCCCCATTTTATAGCTGAGGAAACTGAGGCAAATGGTTAGTTTGAGGCCAGATTTGTACTCAGGTCTTCTTGTCTTCAGGTCTGGCGCTCTATCCATTGTACCATTTACCTGCCTCTACTGCTGCTTTATCAGAGAAGGGATGATCTTTTGGGGGCTTAACACCCAGCATTGATTCTCATTTGTGTATGCCCAGGGTCTTTGGGTAGTCCTGAGGATGAGCAGCAAGTATACAAAAGAAACCCCAGCCTCTAGCTGTTATCATCTTAACTATGTGTAGGGTTTTTTCCCCCTTTCCCCCTGATCATCTTAGGAAATAAACCTAGTAGTGGTATTGCTGGGTCAAAGACATAAGCAGTTTTATAACTCTTTGGGCACAATTCCAGATTGTTCTCTCTCTTACCTTTGTTTTTCACTAATGAGACTGCTTAACATCTGTCTAACCAGCTTGTTCCAGTGTCTGGAATTTCACCAGTAAAACTCATTTCTTTGAATTAAATTTTCCCTCTCTAAGTAATCCCTTCTGAAATATTAGCCTCCATTGGAGTGGTAATGTAGTAAGTCCTCAGCATCTTTAGTATGAATGAGCTTATCATTGATTTTCTTTCCTAACAGGAGGGATAAGAAACAACTTGAAAAACAGCAGTACTTGAGGGAGAAAAAGTGCTAAAAAGGTTTGAGGGATCCTAAAAAACAAACGTTGCCACCTCATTCTGTTTAGCGCTGGTAGCTTTTGGTCTTTTTTTCTTCACATAAAAACATGAAGGTTTACATGGGTCTTTTTTCATCCTCTTGGATGTGAAGCCCTTTAAGAAAATTCCCACACAGATCAGGACCTTACCTGTTTTCTTTCCTGGGCAGGATAAGAAAGCTTTTCAAGGCAAAGTAATTAACTGAGGATATTCAATGTTATAACGTTTTGGAGTGCTTCTGGGCAGTTATTAAATACTACTCGAGCCAGGTTAAACCAATTTGTTTTAAAAGCCTCACAAGATGGAAATAAAGGAGATTTCCTCTTTGGGGATGTGAAGTATAAATTATTCTCCTTAGAAATGACTGGAAACAGGGACAATGTGCTGATAAAAGGCACATATACTAGATCTGGAGATAGGGATTATTCTAGTTCCAGTCCTTCCCCTAAGTAGATATGTGACTGCTTGTGAATGCCTTCCCTTCTCTGGACTTAAGTGCTTCTCTGTAAAATTACCTCCTTCAGACTTTGAACCACTGTTCAGATCTCTTTTTCATGCCTTTGCCTCATATTCTGAATGTGTTTAATCCATTGTACTCCTTGGTTTGACCTTGTAGGGATTCTGGTTATCCTTTTGGTTCCTGGCTTGAAATGTGCCCCTTTCTCACCACTGTGGCACCTAGAGGACATCTGAAGACCCTTTTGATTCCAATGATCTCTTATTCCAGGTTTTTCCTTTTGCTTGTCCTAGGGCAATCATTTCCATTAGTATATCGATCAACCATATATTAAGCATCTACTTCAGGTCCTGTAGTCCATAAAGTACTGTGGGCATTCTAAATTAGAAACCTTCCTATACCATAAAGAGCGTCTGTCATAGTGTCACAGTGCCTTTTGCACAGGAAGCCCTCAGATCAAATCTAGCCTCAGACATTTACTAGCTGTGCCACTCTGGGCAGGCGACAACCTCTGCTTGTCTTGGTTTCCTCAAATTGTCAAAACGGAGGATAATAACAGCACCTGCTTCCTGGAGTCGTTGTGAGGATCACATTTGTAAAGCCTTTAAGTTCTTAATAAATGTGTTGAATTAAACTGTCCAACCAATCTCTATCCTAATAACCATGAGGCGGTCTTCAATTCTCTCATTTTTACTAGTTCTAGGGGATAGATTTTGAGAATAATTAGTAGTGATGACAAAAATAATACCTTTTATTTTTAAGTTCAAGAAGTGCAAATACTTCCACATGTGACAATTGTTTTTTATAGCATCGTGATAATTCTATGAATTATGCAAAGCTCAGCTAGCATGGAGGAGGCAACTGAAGGCACCAAAAGGTCAGCCTTGCCCAAGATCACATAACATCATATGGCAATGACAGACCTTAAAGCTTTAAGTTTCCTGGCTGACAGCTTTTAGAGATTACTTGGGGAAGGGGAAATGAACAAGCAGTTATTAAGCACCTGCTATAAGCCACACACTGTACTAAGCACTTTACAAATATTATATCATTTGACCCTCACAACACTCCTGATACATCGGTGCTATTTTTTTAAATTTTTTACTGACTTGGAATACTTTTATCCTATTCCTTTATTTTCCAAATCAGAATTGACTACTCCATACCAAATGAGATCCTATCCCACAAGCCTTTCTAGACTCCATGGCAGTGTTTTACAGTTGAGGAAACTGAGGCAGTGTTTAAATGACTTGCCCAGAGTAACACAGTTAGTGTCTGAGTTCCAATTTGAACTCAGATCTCCTCGCCTCATGAACCAGAACCACCTAAAGACTTCAATGTTACAAAAGGGTAGTATTTGAATGTCTGTCCCTTGGCATATTCTTTCTACTATAATTCTGTATCTCATTGTGGGCTTTAAGGTGGGCTTTTTTTTAATCTTTTATATTTTCTATGAAGGGAAATCAAGATTGTCTTCTACCCAACTCAGTTTTCTTTCTTGCGTTTTGGGGGCTTTGTTACTTACTTTTGGAAATGCCATTAATCTATCAAGAGGGTTTTACTGGAGTAATTCTAGGTGGAGGAACAGAGTCAAAGACATGAAGGGACCTTATTGGGGTTTAGCACACCCTGATTGATTCTGGTTTGTGAAAGCCCAGAGTCTTTGGATAACCCCAGGACAGGAGGGGCATTGTTGTGAGGAGTTGTGTTCAGGGAGGTGGGAAAACCACTACACTATACCCATATAATAATGTTATTTCAAGTAGAAAATTTGTATGAGACAAACTTTCATTGCTAATAGCTTGTACTAGACGATGCTGGATCATTTTAGACTCTGGGCGACTGTTCTGGTCTTCATTTCGGGTCTTTATCTCATCCTTTAAGTTTATACTTTTTAGCTTGACCTTTTTGTATCATTATTTAACTTTGTCCCACCAGTTATGCTCTTTCTCACCCTATTATTTGACCCTAATCATGGCATGTATGTCAGCTCCATCGCCTTGTGGGTTGGGGACCCAAACAATGTCACCACTACCACTCTGCATCCCTTGTCTAAGTTTGAATAGGTCAGGGTCCTTTAACCTAGACCTTGGGGGAGGTAGATAGGGTCAAGGGGATGAATTTTCCTTACCATGTCATGGAGGTAAAGGTAACTGGAAATAGAAGCCACCAGTAGTAGTCCAGCTTCTTCGAGAACACGGCCATCAGGAGTCCCACCAGGATGCCATTGTAACCATGCAGTCCTGAGGCAATGGCAGACCTGTGGGACAAAAAATGATCATACTAACGATCATAAAAATAAACATTAATAGTAACTAGCACTATTAATAGTGCTTTACATTTTGCAAAGTGATTCAGAGATGATCTCATTTTATCACAAGAACCCTGGGAGGTAGGTGCTATTATTATTTCCATTTTATAGATGAAGAAACTGAGGCAGACAAAGGTTATTGATCTGTTTAGGGTCATAAGTTGGTTAAATTTCTGAAGTAGGATTTGAACTAGGGTTTTCTTCTTTAAAGCAGGTCCAGTGTTCTATCCCTTGCAACACCTAACCTTTAAATTGGATCCAGCAGGAGTCATTGATCAGCCTAATATTGGTTCTTGTTTTCATTTAAAGTACTTTAATAACCATTTGGTGAATTGAATTCCTTCAAACAATTCTTTAACTTCCTGATTTTTATTACCCCTACAGGATAAATTTCAGAATGATTAGTCTTGATGAAAATATTTACTTGCATTTATAGTGCAATTTTACATATATAATTTCATTTTTCACCCATTACCAAAGTTCTCTGACTTTTGTTAATTAGGTAAAGTAAAATAACTCAACTGAGTCAATCCAGAAAACTCACAAAGCTCCCAACTATCTTCTATATAATAATAATAGCTGACATTTATATAGTGATTACTATTTGCTGAGCTCTGTGCTAAGTATTTTACAATTATCTCATTTGGTCTTCACAACAACCCTGGGAGGTGGTATCATCACTTTAATGATGGGGAAACTGAGGCAGAGGTGCAGTGATTTGCCCATTTTCTTGTTCTAGGTCTGCTGCTCTATCCCTTGTGCCATCTACTATAATGTTGTGGAGGAGAGAAAATGCCTTATTTGTTTGCCTCGTATGTTCAACATCCAACCAAATCTTTTAATTCATGAGATTATTGTCTGTTTCTGTCTTATTTTGGGATTGTTTCCTTCTTCTCTCTTGTCCCCAACTGCCATCCACCTAGATATCACACTCAGGATATGTGTCAGTATGGGAACACTAGTTTGGGTTTGAGGACAGAAAATGATTATGCTTGAGTACATTTCAAAGTTAAATATGATTGTGTTGGGATTTTTGAAAGAGGGAAGACTATCTGTACTTTTGCTTCTCAGAAATCATGGATAATTGAGAAAGAAGTCACTGTACATATGTACAAATGAATACACGCCAATATTATGCTGGGGAAGAAGGAAAAAGATTGGGTAGAGACTGTTACCCAAAGTTAGATGGTACAATGGATAGAGTGCTGGACTGGGAGCAAGAAATATTAGAGACCCAATTCAATCTAAGACACTAGCGGTGTGACCTTGGATGAATCACTTAACCTCTGCCTTCCTCAGTTTCCTTAATTATAAAATGGGAATAATAATAACTACCTCCTTGTTTGTTGTGAGAACCCAATGAGATATTTATAAAGTGCTTGGCACAAAGTGCTTGGCATAAAATAGGTGATTAATAAATGATTATTCCCTTCCCTCTCTTCAGCTGAATCCATCATCTTTTTGGGTCCAGTTTGAGTAGCCCCATTTTTTTTCTTTTCCAACTCTAAAGACTATTTTCTTAATTATCCTAGTAACTCTGGGCAGGGCTGTCCTTGGAAAGATCCTGGCTTAGGACTTCACCTCTCAGGAAAAATGTCTTATACAAAAATGTCAGATGTTGGAAATAATTTCATCCAAATTACATTCTTATAGATGTTTTTGACCTTAACATTCTTGCCTCCCTAATTCCATTTCCACAAAATCTCTTTCCCAAGTAAGTGCTCGTTTTCCTACAAATCTATTGCTTGTACCTTGGTTGCACACAAGGCAAATTGTGGATGTTAGGAAGGTGAGCATGGTGGGGACTTCTACAGAAGGAAAAGGGCCCTGGTAAATCCAACCCTTCTGATTTTTCAGCATTGGGGGGTGGGGGGTTGAATGGACCTAAAATGGCTGATTATCCACTAAGAAGTTGGTTTAGTGGTCTGGCATATTGAGATTTCTCTAGGCTACTTTTGGGTGGTTATCTAACCCAATTATATTAAAAAGTCATAAGATTGATAATTATTTGGACATGTCCTTAGACATATCAAATGGGATCCAGAGTTTTTCTACTACTGGTATAGGACTAGTTATTGGTAAATCAAAGGGGGACCCTCTCTAGGTTTGAAACCACCTCTGCCCTCAAGGTATTTATAGGATAATTGAAGAAAAGAGACAGATACCTTTGACATAATTTGAGGCCAATTTAATGCTAAACTAGATGTGGCACTGAGTAAAAATGATAGGGGGATGCAGAGAGGGGAAAGTCAGTGCAGACTAGAGGTCAGGAAAGGTTAAATGGAAGAAATGGTACTTGAAGCACAGAGCAACTTTAGAAGAGGAGTGAGGGGCAAAGAGAAAGTGTTCCTCCTAGGGAGAACTAAATGAGTAAAAATTATGGAGGTATAGGAATATACATGCATACTTGGGGGGGGGGCAGCTGAATGTAGAGGGAATGATGGGACATAGAAATTAGAGTGTCTATAGATGATTTCACTGCTGGTAAGAGCACGGAGGGTTGGGGGCATGCTCTCATGACCCTGCTGATTAGCTGTCACAAAACTCCAGCTCTGAACTACTTCCACTACTCTGTCTCTACTCACATACTGCTAAACAGAGGTGGTAGAAGTCACACTATTTGTGCATATTACAAATTTATGTTATCTAAATCAAATTGGATTCTCATTGAAGCAAGGCAATACTTTTATCTTTTTCTAAATGATTCCTTGTACCACCTTCCCTAGAAGCTATTGCCAAAACTTTTCTCATTATACCTTTCACATCTTTTCCTCACCCCCAGTTAAAGACAACCTCTTTTGCTTATTGAGAAAATTAAGCCATTCACATTGAATATCTTCTTTTCCTCATTCCAGAACTCTTCATCATCATCCTATCATCCCTCTTCCTTTCTTTAAATCTCTGATAACGAGATGATTCTTCTTGTCAAGGTCATCCCAGCCACATGTTTTCTTGATCCTCTTTTCTCCATAAAATTTCACTCCAAACAATCCATTCTCCTCCCTTTTATCCTCTCCACTCTGTCTATCCAATCTGATCAATCCTTATCTACTAATTCCTTTTGGTAATTCCCATTGCCTTCAAACAATCCCATATCTCCCTATCTTTTTTTTTTTTTTATAATTAAAAACCCTTACCTTCCATCTTGGAGTCAATACTGTGTATTGGCTCCAAGGCAGAAGAGTGGTAAGGGCTAGGCAATGGGGGTCAAGTGACTTGCCCAGGGTCACACAGCTGGGAAGTGTCTGAGGCCAGATTTGAACCTAGGACCTCCCGTCTCTAGGCCTGGCTCTCAATCCACTGAGCTACCCAGCTGCCCCCCATATCTCCCTATCTTAAAAAAAAAAAAAAGAGTTCCCTAGACTCTCCTATTCTCAGAAACTATCATCTTATATAACTTCTTCCTTTCTCGGCCAAAATTTTCCCTTCTTTTCTCCTCAACATCTTTCATTCTAACCTTTGACCTCATCACTGAATCAAAGCTGTTTCCCCCTCCTCCCCCCAGCCATAGGTACCAACACTCTTACATACTAAATATGATGATTGTTTTTCAGTCTTTATTTTGAATTCTCTGCTGAAGTTGGTATTGTTGACCCCCCTTCTTTCCTGGATATTTCCTCCTTCCTAGGTTTTCCTAACACTAATCTCTCCTGGTTCTCCTCTAGTACTTGCTGATCCTTCCTTCTTAGTCTTTTCTGGCTTATCATCCACATTACACATACAAATTATACTTGGAGAATGGGCATTCTCCAAGGCTCTATCTTCAGGATATTCTCATATTCTCTTATAGTTTTCTCATATTCTCTGTCTATAAACTATCTTTTACCAATCTCATCAACTTCCAGGGTTTAATTATTATCTCTGTGCACATGACATAGACTTCTAAATCCAGCTTTTGATTCTCTGCTGGGTACCAAACATGACATGCTTTTTTTTTTTTGGAAATTTCAAAGTGAGTGGCATGGAAGTAACTGAACATGTCCAAAACAAGACCCATAAACTTTCCCCTTAAACTCCTATTTCATCTGAATTTCCTTACTTTTGGGAAAATCACCATCATTTTTTTCCCTTATTTTTTATTTTTATGCAAAACCCTTCCATATTGGTCACTGTTGTAAGAGCACATTCATATAACCAAAACTCCGCACTACTCTTCTCAAAAAAGTCTATTAGTTCCCTATTTGTCCTTAGAATAAAATATAGACTCTTTAGAACCCAACCTATCATCGTAACCCCAGGATATAGCATTCCCCTTCTCGTGCTGTATTACTCAGCTGAAATGACCTTCTCTCTGCTCCTCACATGTGGTCCTCCGTCTCCAGCCCCTATGTCTTTGTGCTAGCCATTCCCCATTCCAGGACTGCATGTTCTGCTCATCTCTGCCTCACAGAATCTCTCATTTTTTAAAGATGAAGTTCAAGCATCACTTTGCACATGAAGCTTTTTCTGAAGCCATCAGGATTAAGAATACCATCGTCTTCCTCTCCTAACTGTCTTGTATTTAATCACTTTGAATTAAGTTTATGTTTGTTCTGTATAAACTTCTATATGTACATGTTGTCATTCTGATAGACTATAAACACTTCAAGAGCAGGGATTTTTTTTTTTTCATCTTTGGGTCCCTGAAACCTAGAACAGCAAATTGACTGATTTATGGCAGTGAGAGAGGGAGGAAGGCTTGAAACAAAGAATTGCCTGTAGATGATGAAATGCTTGATATGAATATTATGCTCCCAGCACATAGATGTTGTCCAGCCTTTGCCAAGTGGTTGTGGTGACAGTTTGGTATAGTGGCAAGAGTAAATGGGCTCTAGAGTGAGAGGAACTTGGATCAAATCCTATTGGAGGATTTGAATCATCATTTGAGGATCTGAATCCTCAAGTTCTGTTATTTCCTGCCCATGTCACTCAGATTTTCTGAAAGTCATTTACTTTGTCTGGAATATGAGGGGGTGGGACTGGATAATCTCTCAATTATCTCCTCGCGCTTGATCCTATGATGACATGTTGCCTCTTTGGGATCAAGTCCATGCCTACAGTTTTTTGCCCATAGCAAAATCATTACTACAGAACCTTCCATACAGGATTCTCTGAGCACCAATCTATTTTGCTCTAAGCAGAGGTGTCAAACACATGCTCCTCTGGCTCTCTCTGACTCACAACACTTCCAAGTGACACCAGAACCAGATTAAAGTATAATTGGAAAACATTTAACAAAAAAAAAAACATTTATTTTATAAAATATAAAATTTCATAGAATTTATTAAAATACTAAATAAAATAAAAAATAAAAATACAATAAAACAAATAGATTCTTATGTATGGATTAGTAGCCCCTGTTTCCATAGGAGTTCGATACCATGCTCTAAAGGCATCTTCAAGGAAGTCACTGGCCCTGTGGCATAAAGAATGAGACTAGCACTGGCCTCCTTTAAAAATTAGGGTTAGGGCCCTGGACTCATTTCTCCATGGAGTTGCGTCCATGGAATCTGAGACGTTAGACACACCTGATGGTCTTGGCAACCTTAGTTATAACACAACTGATCCTGAAACCTCAGGTTTCAGCTTCACTGACTCTCTGCCTTTTCTGGTAAGACAAAAAAATAACCTCTGAGTGACTGCACACATTATATGTTCCCACCCTGACAATAGATCCTCCCTCCCATTCCCTTGCACAGTTTTCTGCTCTCGTCAGCAAGGACCCCTGACTGAACCCCCCAGAGACCGCACATCCACTCTGCTTTTTGGACCCATTTCCTTTCCTCCTCTTGGAATGCCCTTTCTATTCTTTCCCCTTTTCACAATAACTCGCACTTATATGGTTTACAAAGCATTTCCCTCACAAGAACCTGGTATGGCAGGTAGTATATATGTTGTTCTTATTTTAAATATGGGGAAAGCTAAACTTATGCCCCAGGACCCCAAAGCTAATAAATATCAGAGCTAGGATTTGAACTTGGGTTTCCTGACTAAAAGAACCCCACTCTGCTTCCATCTCCCCCGTTTCCCAGTGAGTCAGCTCATCATCCCGTCTCTCTCCCCTTTCAGCACTCTATAGCACACATTGCCTATATTACACAGTTTATATTGTAGTATACACATGGCTGTCTTATATTGTTCGCTATTTCTCATGCTATTAATTTGTCTAGATTAAAAAGAAGCTCTTTGAGGGCAAGACTTATGTCTTATATTCTGTATTCTTCCACAGTTGTTAGTACAGTGTGGGGCATAAAGGAATTGTTCAGTAAATACTTCATTAGTTAGGTGTCCAGTAAAATAAATATCCCTTATGACTGGGGCTGTAGACTCTAAATGATCACCCTGGTGCAGATATTAATAAAAGGGAAATAGGTCTTGATCAATGACACATGTAAAACCCAGTGGAATTGCTCATCGGCTATGGGAAGGGGAGGGAAGAAGGGAGGGAAAGAATGTGATTCATATAACCATGGAAGAATATTTTAAATTAATTAATGAAATAAATGAATTAAAAAATATATCCCTTCCCTCTTGTCCAGCCAGCCACAGGAAGGGACCTACCTGTCTTGACTCAAGGCAAGGGCAGTCAAAGTAGAAACCACTGCACCCAGGCCTCCAGTGATTGTCCACCAGGGATTCTGGATCAGGAGTCCAATGAAGATGATGAACCCACTGACTGGGTTATTAACAAACATCACCTGAGATGTCCCCCTCAGGACCCAATCGATGAACTGGAGAGCCACTGGCTTATCTGAAAGAGATCCATATAGCTAAGGCACTGAGGTCCACCCAACACTTCCCCTTCTGGCTATATATCTAATGGAAAGTCTCTGCTATTGGCATTCATAAGCCTATCAAATGTTTTCTTGAAGAGTCTCACTTTCCTAATCTGCAAAATGGGGATAATACTACATGTGCTACTTACCTTATAGGAGGAGAGCATTTTATAAATCTCAAAGTCTCATAAAATGATTGCTACCATATCAGGTTCTAGGAGGAATATAATCTAACATTCTATCTATAGGAAGTCAAGTCTTGCCTCCTTAAAGGTTTAGGTACTATCCTGGGTTTGAGGGTCTAGTCATAGGTTCAGTTGGTGAAGATGTCCTGTGGACAATAGTTAGGGGGAAAAAAGAAAAAATATTTTTCTCTGTAGTACTGTATAATTTAATTGTGAGCTAGGATTTGGACAAGATAGAAAGTCACTTGGAGGGAAAAGATGAGCGGGTAGGAAAGAAGATAACAGAAAAAAGAAATTTTTCTTTACCAAAGCTTTGAACAAGAGGAAAACTAAGATACCCACTAATTCATAATTGTATAGAATTATAGTGTCTATATAAATTATTTTTTAAAAACCCTTACCTTCCATGTTAGAGTCAATATTGTATATTGGCTCCAAGGCAGAAGAGTGCTAAGAGCTAGTCAAATGGGGTTAAGTGACTTGCCCAGGGTTACACAGTTAGGAAGTAGCTGATGCCAGATTTGAACCCAGGACTTCCTGTCTTTAGGCCTGGCTCTCAATCCACTGAGCTACCCAGCTGCCCCGCCCCATCTATATATAGATTTTATGGAGCAACAGACAGTTAAGAGTTAGAGCAGGCTTATCTAGGTCAGATGGAGAAAATGAATTACATTTGTCTAAGGTCTCATACCTAGTTAGTGGGCTAAACCAAGAATAGACCTCAGGTCACTCAACTATACAAGAGTTCAAAGGAATTGAAGATGATAAATGAGAAGTTCCAAGGTCTAGGGGTTCTCAGCATGCAAGCAGTGAGAGGCCAGATAGCAATTCTTGAACATTTGAAGGGAGGAATGATAGGCGAAATGGTAAGGTATGATGGTCTTCCGTCTTAGAAGAAGAATGGTCATTGGTGACTCCTGGCTCCTTCAAGCAATCCATAGGTGGGAACAGGGGTACTTCACTGAGTGACATTAGGCAAATCATCTTTGTTCTCCGAAGATGTTTTCCAAAAGTAAGGATGTTGGACTAGGTCATCGTTAAGTTCCTTCCAGCTCTAAATCTATGATTTTATAATCCTCAAACATGATCAGTGCTGAAACTACACTGGATACACATAATTCCAAGATTAGGAGGGGAGATCATGTTCCTACCTATTTCCCCCAAAGCAAGTGTAAGAGTGTGTGTGTGTGTGTGTGTGTGTGTGTGTGTGTGTGTGTGTGTTGGTGTTGGTGGTGGAGGTGGGGAAGGAGATGATGAGGGTAATATCTGTGATTGTCTGCCAGTGCTAGAAGAAAGAGACCATCTTCCTCCCTCTGTTCCCAGGAGACATGACCAGCCCTTGGAAAGAGCATGGTTGGTAGATCAGGGTGGTCCTCTATATCAATATCTTATTCTGATGCCCCCTAGCACATCTTACCTTTTATCCAACTGCTGTACTCTTTCATCTCACCAGTGAGATAGCTCACTGCTGTGAAGAGACTGATGTTGCTGCCACCAAAGCCTGGGCTCCGACGGGACATGGTGCTTTCTCTCCTTTCTCTCCTGGGTTTCTCAATTTTCACAATAGGATTATCCTCCATGGCTGACCGGAGACCCTTTTGAGTTGAGGGGAAAGTTGAGAAAACGTCCCAAACAATAGGATTTACTTATTCTATGTGTGTGATGGTAGTGGGGAACAGCATAGGGAATGATGCTCTTTTGGTCTCAGATGAAGGATCAGGAAGGGCTGCAGATTAAATGGGAATATTCTGGAGAAATTTTATTTGTTGCTTTTTTTTGTTGTTGTTGTTCACCACCATCAACAAATGCATGAATGCATATACATAAGCCATTACTTTGTTTCCCCAGATGCCTAGTATGTTCTGCTCAGACCAATGTTCCCTTTTCCAGATTTTTCCCAACTTCCCCTTCAACAAATCTTTGTTTTGTGGGTAATCCCTCAAGGAACTGTTCTCTGTTAAATGGGAGCTAAGAAGTGTAATAAACATAGCCAAGTTATATTTTATTTCATTTACATTTTAAATAGGATCCTTCTGGAGAATATAATTCAAAATAATTCAATGAGTGAGTCTAATGGTGGGAATTTCAGGGAGTGATGAGGTCAGTGCTGATAGATGAGATTATTTTTTCCCCTATCAAGGAAGAGAATTTATATAGTGGTTTTCTCTTCTGTGGATTCATGGGGGCAGCTCTATGTGGAACTATCCACAGAATAAGACCTACTTCCAGAGTAGTAGTCATTCCCATCTCTTAGCCTCTTCCCTATTCCCAACCCTTCTGCCTCACCCATGAGTCACAGAAGAACTGAACTATGAACCTTTTCCTCTGATATTTCCAGGAGGGCCAGTAGGAACATCTGAGCCCCCTGAGGCACCTTGGGAAGCCACACTCAGTCTTTCAGGATGTTTCTTAGTAAACAACCTTTCCCTAATGGGCAAGGAACAAAGACTGCTGCCTTAGAATCATAGACTCTTAGGAATTAAAGGGACCTTAGAGATTATCTAGTTAAGCTATTAAAAAATTTTTTTTTACTAGATTTGTGATTTCATCAGTCCAACAAACTCTGTCTACCAGTGTTGTTGTTCTTGAATCATTTTAGTTGTGTCCAAGTCTTTGTGACCCCATTTTGGGGTTTTCTTAATGAAGATGCTGCAATGGTTTGCCATTTCCTTATCCAGCTCATTTTTAGATAAAGAGATTGAAGCAAACAGGGTTAAGTGACTTGCACAGGGTCACACAGCTAGTAAATGTCTGAAGGAGGATTTGAACTCAGGAAGATGAATTTTCATGATTCCAAGCCCAGTGCTTTATCCACTTCACCACCCAACTCTCCATCTACCATTGGAAGAATCCAAGCTCTGTAGGATATGGATATGTTACAGGGATATTGAGAGTCTGAGTGACTTTTCCAGAGCCACATATCCAGTAGCTATCAGAGATTTCAAGGCTCCATTTCACCCTCATTTTACAGGCAAGAAAAATGAGGTCAATATATTGATGACTATCATGACAAATGTTGCTATCTGTATTATTTGGAGGAAACATCCATAACAAGAAGATCACAGGTGTATTTGAATAATATTACATAGCCAGTTAATGGTAGAGGAGGATTAGAATCTAAGTCTCTCAACCCTAACTCCAGTGCTCATTCCACTGTATCATGATGCCTTCATTTATTTCTGTGCTAAGAAGACTCTTCAGTATAGAGACATGCAGTTTGGGAGGAAATAGGATTGGAGTCAACAAATGCATAAAGGCAACAGAGAAAAATACTGGGGCCTTATTCCCATGTCTAGGCATGATAGGACAAAGGAAACACCTATCTTCAGATGGTATACGATGTGGAAAACTCATTGTCCCTAAGAGAGGGCACATTATGAAATATAACATTTTTCTATATTCAAGAATATGTTAGATCAGCCATTCTCAGGCTCTCCAGTCCTTCTGGAGTTCTCTAATGGAACCATCATGGCACTTGGAGACATCTGATTCCTGTATCAGAATATCCTCATCTGCTCTGTTATACCAGGCTCCACAGCACAGACAGGAGTCAGATATTTCTTTTAGCCAAGGGGGCTCACCAATGAGTCTTCATGAGTTTCACTTGTTTAGCTAAATGATGTATTAGGAGGGGAAGCTGAGGGTGACTGGGGCAGGCTTCCAATCTTTTAATTTGTACAGCATAGAAAGTTACCAACCCTTCCACTATCTTCCCTTTGTACTTCATTTGGGTCTAACAGGGAATCTTGGACCAAAGGGACTACAGGGCTGCCCAAGGTGACATTCTGATGTTTTTATATTAATGACCTATTTCCATCTTTTGGAATTCTGTGGGGGTGAAAGGAAGGTATGCCAAAAGTATTTTTTTTAAATATTTAGCAAATATTCCCCAGTACAGCTATCTGAACTGAGTTCCTTGGTTATTGTTCAGTCACATTAGTTATGCCACTAATTCACCATTTGACTATAGGTTAAGTTATTCTTGACTGTAAAATGAGGAGGTTGGGTTAAATGATCTCAAAGGTCCCTTTTGGTAATCAAACATCATCTGATTCTATGATTCTAAAGCTGCTGCTGGGGATGCTGCTGCTTACCTCCCAGCTCCCTCCAACCCTTGTTTTCAGGGAAAAACTAGAGCATCCACCCATACTGAGACTATCCATCCTCTTCTACCCACCAGCTATACAAGAATTGTAGGGTGTACCTTTTCTTCTGGCATTTCCAGGAGAGGAAGACCTGGGTGGCTGTCTGGGGAGCGTGGGGTCCATGTTGGGCACATGAACTCTGACTCATAAAGTCTGCATCTGTCAGAGAGAGAGTCTACCAAGAGGGGACTGCTGTGGGTCTCAGGCATGTCCTTTCGAGGCCGGCTGCTCATCTCACACTGTGATTAGTGAATAGAAAAAAAAAAAGAAAACAAAAACCAACCCAGCAGTCAGGTAACAGACATGAAAGGGCTATTGATGAGGCTGGGTCGGAGCAAGCAAATCACAAGATTGGTTCTCTTAGGGGCAGTAATATATCCATACATTTCTAAAGCTTGAATCCAATAATATAGCCCTACCATGTCTCTGGAGAGGACTTAAGCCATTCCATCTGCTGCAAACGTCCTCCCCCAATCTCTCTCTATGGAAACCCTTCTCATTCATTGAGGGCCAGCTTAAAGCCAACTCTTTCATTCATTCATTAAGTATTTATTAAGCATCAATATGTATCATTAAATATCTCAGGTGCTGGAGATAAAAGGAAAACACCAAAACAGTCTATCAAGTGCTTACATCACATGTGTATGTGCATGTGCGTGGGGACAGGCTGATGAAGAACATGTACACAGATGAGTACATGTATAGGTAAAACAAAGCAATTTCTGGAGTCTAGGGAGGATTCTAACAACTACAGAAATCAGAAAAAGTCTTCTGTAGGAGGTAGCACTGGTCTTGAGCCTTAAAGAAAGCTGAGGATCCCAAAAGTTTAAGAGGACGGAATGCATTCTTGGTATGGGTGACAGATGGCCTGTGCAAATACATAGAAATGAGAAGTAGAATGTCCTATATGGAAATAGCAAGTAGGTCAGTTTATATGAAACAATAGTGTTCGTGAAGGGGAATCATCTGTACCTTTTCTATCGTTTTTCCTGATTTCATGAGTAGAACCATTTAGACATAAGAGATAAGAGGGGACCAGAGAAGAAGGCAAAAGTAATTGCCCTACATGGGGACAAAATGTATGCTTTTGGCCTTTAACCCTGAGTTGGAATCCAATGAACAGTTCTCACTCATTATTGGAGAAGAGCCTGATCTTTGGTAGTGATGGTAGTGGATAGGGAGGGTGATGTAGGGCCATGAATTTTTCTGGCGTTGAAAGTCATGGACACGACCTTTGGGGAAATAACTCTTTAAGCTTCTTCATCTGTAAACTGGGGATAATAATTCCCACTTTCCTACCTCACAGGGATGCTATGAGGATCCAAGGTGATAACATATGGAAAAGTTTTGAAAACTATAGCATACTGTAGAACAATCGGAAAAAAAGAAAAATTTGTCATCGTTACTGCTTATTAAGAAGGCTCTTTCAAAAAAATGGGAAAAAGATGACTCATGGGGTTAATTGGAGAACCAATCCCTTTTGAATAGTTCTCTCTCCAGATGCCACCTCTGGATGGTTTCAACTCTCTGTCACACTCATGTTTTATGAATCTTTGACAGTGGTTCCCAACCTGTGCATGGAGAATCCCTAGGGAGCCTTGGAGTTATGGCAAAGGGTCCAAGAATCCATCTGTTCAGCAAGCATTGGCATGTTGATCTTTATTTAGCTCCAACAAAATATGCAGCGTGACTCAAGTCTGATGAATAGGCGAACACGCCATCTGTAGACTGAACTGTCTCACACATATATGCATTATTCTTTCCAAACAGATAGAGAGGCTGTGGTGATTAATAAATTACAGATTTCTCCAAAAGCATTAGAGAATTCATAGCAGCCTTTGGTCATGATTTATCTTCTTATTCAGCCAGATCAATATTATACCTGCTATCATGAGAGAGTCTGTGACATTTTAAAAATTTTAAAGGGGTCAACATACTTGGAGAGGTTGATAATGAGCTAATGTCAATCTGAAGACTGATAGTCTGAGGTAGCAATATTTAGGCTACCTATTTCCTGCTCATAGACATATTATAATAGCTGTTCATCCCAGCATGTGCTGATCTAAGTTTGGTCTGGCTTCCAACTCTATAACTTGACTGAAACTGCTCTCCCAAAGGCTACCATGAATTTCTTAATTGTTTAATCTAATGATCTTTTCAATCTTCATCATCCTTGATCTTTCTGCAACCTTCATCACTTTAATGACTTCCTCCTTCTGGATAAACTTTCCTGTTTTGGTTTCCATGACATTGCTCTTTTGAAAGAAAAGCGGTTCTCAGTTTCCTTTTTTTTGGTTCAACATCTGCCTTCTGTTCCCTAAATTTAGCTATCCCTCATGACTCTGTTCTAGGCTATCTTTTCTTTTCAGTTTTTGATCTCTATTCTCATATACACAGATATAATCTCGATACTATGACTCCTTAATATCTCTATATCGAGCTTGAAATTCTCTCTTGAGTTTCAGTTTCTCATTATTAATTTCCTATTAGATGTGTCCTGCTAACAACACAAATGCACAACATTTAAGATAGAACTCGTGTCTCTACTCAAATCTCATTCAAACTTTATTATTTCCACCATCCTTTCATTCATGTTCAGGACCCTGTAATCACTAATGTCTCTTTCCTGTCCATAACTCTCTAATATATTGTTCCATTCTGTCAATTCAACTCCTATGACATCTCTTGAATTTTCCCTCTCCTCTAAGTCTTCCTCCTACTCATCGGTCTCCCTGACTATTTCAGATCTCCAATCCACCCTTCACACAATTGTCAAAATAATCTTTCTAAGGCATAGATCTAATCATGATTCTACCTGGCTCAAAACCCTTTTGTGGTTCCCTATTATAATGGGGATCCCACAGATAAAATAAAAATCACTTAGCCTCCTGTGGCATCTTAAAATTTTGGCTCCCACATCTTTTTCTATCTATATTTTGCAATATATTCCTTCACTAATTTTACTTGCTGCCAAATTGGACTACTAGCTGTAGCTTCCTGAAATCAATCTGCAATCTTCCGCCTCCACGTATTTCCCGTTTATCCATCCTTCCTCCCCCTTCTGCAATATATAGACTTTATCTTCCTCTCTCAGATTTCTTATTTGTTGGTGTGATTTCCTTCATGAAGACTTCCCTAATTTTCCTTAAAAATTCTCAAGAGTTTTTTGTTCGGATTTCTGCTTTAAACTGTTCACTCTCAAAAACTGTATCTTGCTTATTTATATGGAGAAAGACTAGAAGTGTTCATGGTCAGGCCAGAAGGCTGTCTGTACTAGAGATTTTGTGAGTCTCAGGTATCAATAATAAAGGCAGTAATGTGGAAAAAAGACACATCCTCTGGTTCATTTGTTTTTGCCTCAGGTTTATTTGCATGCCAAACTGGCAGCAGTTTAGGATCCTAGAGGGTGGTTTCTTTCCTCCAAATTCCTCATCTCCTGTGGATTTTCTGTGAAATAATTTTGGAGTTAACAGACTAAGACTCAGAGATTGGCAGAAGTTAAAAGAAAATTTCCAACCTTAAGTCAGGTAGTTGTTTGGGGCCAGGGATGTGAGTTGATTTCTGGAAAGGCTGGTCAAAAGAATAGAATTAAACTTTGCCTGAAGATTCTCTTCATCTTGTTGTTTCTTGTCCTTTCTGGCCACTTGGCTTGTGTATAGGGGCTCCTAGTCCTAGATTAAGCACTAAAGCATCACTAGCCCTCTCAGCTGGGTTAGTGTCCTGGGAGAACAAAATAGCAGTTGGTCCTGAAGAGGCCAAATAACTGAAAATCATCAGAGTGGCAGAGAGCAGTTTAGGGAGACCACAGGACCAGAAAAGATGGAAACAACTGAAAATATAGAGACAATATCTAGTAGTAAGTAGTCTGATGCAATCCCTGAAGTGCAATTTCAGTGGTATAAATTGTTCTAGCCATACTTATACCACATGTCCCAATGTATATCTTCACTTTTGGCATGTTTCCTTTCCTATAGGTTCCTTGACTACATGTATGCTCTCTGTTTGACTTTTCATGAGTGTTTCCTTTTCATGTTTTCAGCATATGTGCCTTCCTCAGTGGTGGGATGGTAAAGTTTTGGGACAATGCATTCCTTAACATGTATAAAAGAAATATGTTCTTGGCACTTAAATTGCTATGCTGTTTGATATTAAACAACTTTGCTGTGAACTGATGTGGTCCTTATAAAAAGTAAGCACGTTGACCATGTAATAGGGCATAAAAACATGACAAACAAGTGCAAAAAAGCAGAAATAATAAATGCAATCTTTTCAGATCACAATGCAATAAAAATAATAATTAGTAAGGGTACATGGAGAGGCAAATCAAAAATTAATTGGAAATTAAATAACATGATTCTCCAAAATTGGTTAAAGAACAAATCATAGACACAATTAATAATTTCCTTGAAGAAAATGACAATGATGAGACATCCTTTCAAAATCTATGGGATGCAGCCAAAGCAGTACTCAGGGGGAAATTTATATCCTTGAGTTCATATATTAACAAATTAAGAAGGGCAGAGGTCAATGAATTGGGCATGCAAATTAAAAAATTAGAAAGTGAAAAAATTAAAAATCCTCAGATGAAGACTAGATTAGAGATCCTAAAAATCAAAGAAGAAATTAAATTGAAAGTCAAAGAACTTTTGATTTAATAAATAAGACTAGAAGCTGGTACTTTGAAAAAAAACAAACAAAATAAAGTACTGGTCAATTTAACTTAAAAAAGGAAAGAAACAAATCAAACCAGCAGTATCCAAGATGAAAAGGGAGATCCACCTCTAATGAAGAGGAAATTAAGGCAATCATTAAAAATTATTATGCCCAATTATAAGGCAACAAATATGGCAATCTAGGTGATATAGATGAATATTTACAAAAATAAAACTTGCCTAGATTAACAGAAGAAATAGAATATGTAAATAATCCCATATCAGAAAAAGAAATTGAACAAGCCATCAAAGAACTCCCTAAGAAAAAACTCCCCAGGACTAGATGGATTCACAAGTGAATTCTATCAAACATTCAACGAACAACTAATCCCAATATTATACAAACTATTTGACAGAATAAGCAAAGAAGGAGTTTGACCAAATTCCTTTTATGACACAAATATGGCACTGATTCCAAAGCCAGGCAGGTCAAAAACAGAGAAAGAAAACTATAGACTAATCTCCCTAATGGACATAGATGCAAAAATCTTAAATAGAATTCTAGCAAAACGACTCCAGCAAATGATCATGAGGGTTATTCATTATGATCAGGTGGGATTTATACCAGGAATACAAGAATGGTTCAATATTAGGAAATCCTCAGACACTTCCTGGCTATGTAGCCCTGGGGAAGTCACTTAATACCCATGGTCCAGCACTTATGGCCCTTCTGATTCAGAAAAAATAGAGTACTAATTCTAAGACAGAAGGTTTTAAAAACAAAACAAAGCATCAGTTAAGTCTCATGAGGTATAATTTTTAGTAGATGCTATTTCTAAAAGTACCTCTTATCTGAAATAGTATGCTTGAGTCCCAGACAAATGTTTGTTTGTCATATTACCCATAAAAACTTTTAGAGAAAAGACTGTTTGGTTTTTGCTTTTGAATCATCTGCACCTAGAAGTGTACCTTTTAGACACTAGGCATTTAATAAATATCTGATTAAAAAGCTGAATTGAATTGCTTTGCACCAACCAACTCACTAATCAGTAAATATGAACATCTACTTATTAAAAAGATTTAGGGAATGATATTTCCCTTCAGGTATACTTATAACCTGCACAATTCAGATCCTATGAATCTGTTCTTTGAAGGAAAAGGATTTCAAGTCCTGCAGGCATTGCTGCTTGACCTAGTGAAGGAGAGGAGGTTAAAGGAGAGGATTTTGTTGGCTTTAAGGTGAGAAAATAGGTCTCCAATCTGATAGGCAAATGAATCAGACAGACATTAGAGTCTAATAAAAGGGGCAGATGGAATATAAGATGTGAGAGAGACTGCATGTCTGATTTGTCTGTCCTGTCTAGGAAACCTCTTGTTTTTGAGTAAGGATTTCCCATAAAACTCTGGGAGTGATAAACAGCCCAGAACACTGCCTCTCTCTTACCCATAAGCTGGATGTCTGGTTTCTTACCTAACAAGAAGATCTTTGTGTTTCTGCACAGATACGTTCTTCTCTCTGAAAAAGCAAAGGAAAATGTCATTTCCAATCTGGTCCTTAAATTTGAGAAAGGAATAGTAGGGATGTAATTACATTGGTAGGAAAGAGGTGCTGCTTTTTCATCTCAAAGCTTATGCTCACCATGTTTTTAGAACTATTCTGCCTGGGTGATTTCAGAAAAAGCCAGAAAGATTTATATGAACTGATGCAGAGCAAAATAAGCAGAACTGGGAGAATATTATATACAGTAACTGCAATATTGTGTAATGGTCAACTGTGAAAGGTTCAACTATTATCACCAATACAGTGATCTGGAGGATCTGAATTCTGAAGGACTTATGACAAAGAATGTTATCTGCTTCCAGAGAAAGAACTTTGGAGTCAGATGCAGATCAAAGCCTACTATGTTTTGTCATTAGCTTATTTACTGTTATATTTTGGAGTTTTAGTTTTATGTGAGTATAGTCTTTAAACAATGACCAATGTGGAAGTATGTTATGCATGATAATACATGTATAACCCCGATCAAATGGCTTACTAACTCCATGGGGTGTGGGGAAGGGAAAGGAGTGAGGGATGGAGACAATTCAGATCTTATAATTTTGGAAAATATATGTTCAAAATTATTATTACATATAACTGCAAAGTAAAATATCTTTGAATAAACAAAAACAATCCCCATCCAATAACTGTAGATAAAAGACCTATTCTTCCCTAGAGATACCTTATAACACCAAGTACAATAATGAAAATAAAACTATCTCACACTTGTGTAATAGAAGAGCTAGCTTTCTGATATTTGTACAAGCGTATGGCATTCTGTTTTGGAGATGATGGGACAAAATTGAATTGGAGTTGCTAGTTCTTTTTATTTCATACCTGGCTTTGGGTGGAGAGTGAAAATATTTCTAGTCAGTGCCTCGTTACACAGAAACATGAAAAGCACCAGAAGTTGACCATGTAATAAAGATGCTTCCCGATTGGCTCAGAGTAATCCTAGGATTATAGAATGTATTGATGATGATGAATTTGACCCAGAGATCCCATGGGTGAATTCCAATTCAGTGGTGGTGGTAATGTGTTCTGAAGTAAAATATAAAAATCTCCTCTGTCTTATCTAGAGAGAATCGTTGTTGTCTAGGGAACTGTAGTTGGATTAAATATTTTAAGGAATTTTAGGACCAAGTGATCTGGAATAAGTATATTATTTTACATGTACTATTTTAATTTTTAATTCAATTTTATTATGAGCTCTAAATTCTTTCCCACCTACCTGCTCCCCCCACCCCAAACAGCAGGAGAACATAGTCCATACTCTTCAGATACCTCAAACCTTGGACATTCTTCTTGTGACTCCCAGACCATGCCAATTTTCTTGTTCTTCAAATGCTATTGGTTATAGTGGCTTATACTCATGCTTGGATATGGGCCCTATATTCAACCTTTAACACTTGATCTAACACCCTGGAACCCTTAGTGATCAACTCCTTACCACCTAAGATCATGCTGCTGCCCCTGACCCCTTCCTGAGTTGGAAGCTTCCTGACAATGCCTTCTCTATATTCCTAATCAATGCTAAGGCAAGTCTTAGGCTTGATCTAATTTCTGGCCAGTGCAGGGAAATATATCAATCATTCATAGATATCTTCAAATCAATTAGTTCATTAGATGATTCCTAGTTGTATGCAAGAACTCGAGAACATGGGAAACAGGACACACAAATTTTAGAGGGAGAAAGAAGATATAAAGCATTAGAAATGGTGGGGTGGGGTGGGGGGGAGCTAGGCTGTACAATGGATACAGAGCCAGGCCTGAAGTTGTGAATATCTGGGTTCAAATCTGTCCTTAGGTACTTCATAGCTGTATGAACCATGGCAAATCACTTGGCTAGCCCTTACCCTCCTGTCTTAGAGTTGTTACTAAGACAGGAAGTAAGGATTGAAAAAAAGACATTAGGGGGCAGGTTCAAATAGGGCACTTCTGTGGAATTCTTAGAAAGTCAAGAGCAGCATGATGGTGCCAGGCAATAGAAAAGGGGCATGGAAAATCAGAAGAATATGAAGGAAATCAAACTTGATCTATTTCTATTTAGCTGATTCAGCCCTACCCTCATCTGCCTCATCTCTTCAACAATCATTTCTCTCCTTCTTCTGTAAAAACCAATGCTTTCTACTTTGTGGAGAATCACTCACAAAATCAAACCAATGCATCCCTGGTATACACTTCCCATCATTCATAGGAAGAACTGCGTTGCCATGTCTCACCCTCTTCCTTAATATAAACCCTCCAACCAGACTGGTCTCACAGTTCTGAACATGCTTTACACATTCCTGCCTCTGGTTCTTTCCTGAGGCTGCACAGAACCTAGAGTCTTCTCTACCTCCTCACCATCTGTCCCACGCCTACCCAATCTTCAAAGCCCAGCTCAGGTGCCACGCCTTCCATGAAACCTTCCTTGCTGACTCAAACCCACACAATCTCTTGCCTTATAATGTAGCCTTATTTCATTGTTTATCTCTTCACCTACAAGGGCGCCAGATTTTGTTTTTGGATATATTAATTTATGACACAATCAAGTCATATTTATTTAACTAATGTGAAGTGTCATTCATTTGTTCTGAGATACTCATGATATGATCTCCCTTTCCTCTCCTTTAGGCTACTATTTTTTTCCTCCTGGGGAATAGTAAATGTAACAGGGCAGCCCGGAATACAGCAGCTTAACCTGTATAGTCCTTACTGATGAAAGGCTGAGTTTGAAACAGGAGGCAGAAGTAGATAAATCACTTGGTGGTTATTGGTGGCTTTAGAGGTTCATCAAAGGTAGACCCTGGAAAGGCCAGTGAAGGCTTTATCTTTGGCTAAGGTGCAGGGACACTGCTGGGGATGTATTTTTATTTACTGTCCAGTAGTATACCAATTGATGGTCATTCAGGGAGACCTGGGGGAAATCCCTTCCCATAATGGGTCTCGGTTTCCTCAAATGGAAAATGAATGGCTTTATTAGATGACTTAACTTTACTCCCAACTTTAATTCTATGATTAATGATTTCTATGATTCTATGATTTAATTCTATGATTTGATGTCTTTACCCTAATCAATCTGCTGGATGAAGTGTAGAGGATTCTGTGACCATACACAGTGCACATTATGAAAGTCTAAAAAATGAAATCATGAGTTTGATCCAATCTGGCTATGACAGGACATTACTTTAGGTACTTAATCTAACCCAATACTTGCTAAGAAAAGTAGCATAGCACAATGAAGAGAGTGCTAGCCTTAGAACTAAAAAGACCCAAATTCAAATCCTGTTTCTGACACTTACTGGCTGGGCAATGAGGAGCAAGTCACTCTGTTTCCTCATCTGGAAAATGAATTGGGAATTGGACTAGGTAATTTGTCAAGCCCCTTTATAGTTCTAGACCTGTGATACTAAAAAGTAACTCCAATGAGGAGAAAATTGAAAAATTATTCACCTTTAAGAAGTGCTCTCCCTTTTCTATGAGAATTGTATTCTAATCTACAAAAAGGAGGCAATCTGCTTTTGTTTCCAGCAGGATGCAAAGAACATGTTGGATCTTCTGCAGTCCCTTGCCAGGCCCTCATAGGGTCGTGTGCTTTGACAGGTATGTGTTGGTGAGGCTAGGCTAGGGAGGAGATGAATAGATGAGCTCAAAGATACCTTCCAGTTCTAAAGCCTACAACCTAGTTTGCTTATTCCTTCGAGATATCAAAGGGTCTTTCATGTTGAGCCTAGAATAATGATGACAACATAATAATAACAAATGTTCTGTATATCACCTGAAGCTTTGCTAGCATGATCATCAAAGCCCCCAGAGTTCAGATGACTGAACCAAGATCCTATGGCTATTAAATGGAAGCCGGGAGATGGAGATGACTTCTCCAGGTGACTTCCTGACTGTAAATTCGAATACTATTTTGCATTTTAGATAATCAATAATAATAATGATTGTTTTAAAATTTTTTTTGGATTTGAGGGTGGGATGGAGAGGGAGAGTGAAATAAAAGGTAAAAGGTTGCTCTTCTGATTTACTCAATTCTAGCTTCTTGCATTGCCACCGCTCAGGAATAGGACCTCTGAGAGCCAGTCTGCTGCTGTAGGACAAGGTTTTGTCCCAGGGCTCTGGAGGGAAGAAAGGCAACCCCGATAGCCAGGGGACAGCACCTGGAGAAAACAGGAAAGCTGCCACTTAACTTGCCTGGAGATCTCTGATACTTGTTCTCCCTCTGGTGGCCAACAGGCATTATAGCATCCTGCCTACTTTTAAAAAAATGAATTTCCTTTAAAAATTGGGTATCCATTGAGACTTTCCCTTCTCAAAATGGAGAATTGATATGGAAGGGGAAAAAATAAAAGAAGTCTATCATCCAGACATGTACTCTACAGGAAATCAAATATTGGGATCATCTGGGAGAAATAATTCTAGGGATTCATGTTAAAACTCTCCTGTGCCTCAGTTTCCTTCTCTACAAAATGAGGTTGAATTATGAATGATTTCTAAAGTCTCTTCTTGACCTAAAGGTCTATGATATCATGACTCTAAATATTTGGGTGAATCCAGAATCCATTAAAATTCCAATTGAAAATCCATTTCCAAACCTATTTTGCTCTCTGTAAGAATCAAAGGAAGATACAACTCAGAAATGGAATCCTAGGTTTAGAGCTAGGAAGGGTCTTATAAACTACCTAGCTCAAGCTTCTCATTTTACACATGAGGAAACAGAAGCTCAGACTCAGGTCACAGAGCTAGTAAACAATAGAGTCAAGATTTAAACTTGGATCCTTTGATTTTTATGCAACACACTTTCTATTGTGCCAGTGGGACTTTCTTAAGATAAGAGCTTAAAATTTCTCTTTTTTCTTTCATGCATGAGAAGAGACTTCCTATTGGTAACCAGGTGGTGCTGTGGATTGAGCATTGGGCCCAGAGTCAGGAAGAACTGAATTCAAATGTGGCCTCAGCTATGTGACTCTAAGCAAGTAATTTAATCTATGTCTGCCTCAGTTTGCTCAAGTGAAATGGGGATAATAATAATAGCACCTACCTTCCAGGGTTGTGATGAGGGTCAGATGAAATGATATTTGTATGGGCTCTTAATAAGTATTTATTTCTTTTCCTTCCTTCCATGAAGTCATGGTAGGAGGGATAGGGTAGAACAACCTTAAAGTTTTTTTGACTTTACTTTTCAAACTCACTGCAGAATTCTACTAATACTGTGTTATTACTCTCATTTATAGATGGAAAATTGAGGCATCAGAAGTTACATGGCAAGGAGGGAGGAAGAGAAGGCAGAATGGAGAGAACATGGATCACAAAGTATCAGAAAAAGATTATTAAAAACTGTATCTACATATAATTGGGAAAATATAATAATAAAATAAGGGGAGAAAGTACATGGTTACCGTCCTTCAGATTTTGCAGCATTTGTCTTCCTATCCATGATTTCCTTTGGTCCTCAATTCTGTGGGGGCAGGTAGGTATTGTTGTGTCCAATTTGGAGATGAGGAAACAGCCTCAGACAATTGAAGGGAGATGTCCAAGTTGATGGTGCAACTAATATTACAAACCTGATTTCCTGAGGGCTAGCCTAGGGCTCTGTGGAATACAAGGTGCCCAGGGTGAAGTGAAGTACATGTTGCCAGGGTTAGACTCTGAGTTTTCAGTCCTTCATCCTAGTGCTCTGTTCATTATATAGCAAAGACTTATTTTCATCTTTTCTAGGTTACCATTGCCATGGAAACTCAGGATGTCCCACTGTCACCTCAAATTCAACATTTTCAAAACTAAACTATTCATCTTCCCTTCCAACCCTATTCTCTCTCCTGACTCTGTAAACAGTATCACCATCTTTCTGATCATCTCCCCTTAAAATCATGAGGTCATCACTCTCATTCCTATGTCTAACCATGTTTTAGGCTCTGTTATTTATATCTAGGATCATGGACTTTTGAGATCATTTAGACCAACTCCCCTAATTTGTAGAAGAAAAAACTGAAGCCCAGAGTGGGAAGGTGACTTGCCAAGTTCTCTTGTACAAGGTAACATGAAGCAGAGATGAGAATGGAACCCAGGTCTTTAGGCTCCAAATCAAGCCTTTAGGCTCCAAATCAGGTGACTTTTTCCACTACACCAAATGACTTTCACAGTTGTCATATTCTTTCTACTCCCTGGTACTATGTGCCATCTCTGTTTCACGACCTCTCCCATGGGCTATTACAAATAACTTCTTAACTAATTTCTCTGTCTCCATTCTCTACCTTTGCCACACTATCATGCATAATCCCTGATTAATCTTCCCAATGGATGGATAAAGCAATCATGTTACTGCTTCACTTGAACATCCTTCCATGTATTTCTGTTGTTTACTGTATCAGGTAGAAACTCTTTAACCTAACATTTAAGGCCCTTACTATCCTGGTTCTAATTTAATTTTAGGTTAATCTCCCACTTCTTTCCTTTACATATTCTAAATTCCAGCCAAACAAGACCCCTGTGATTTCCTGAAAATTTCCCTTCCTATGAGCCTTTGCTTATGAGATTTCTTCAGGCGGAGATACTCTTCCATTTCATTTCTTCATGCCCTTTCAGTAAGGTCCTAATCAAATATTCTCCTGTCCATGTAGCTTTCTCTGATCCTGACTGCTTCTCAAGAATTCTGAGCATGCATATAGTCTTTCCCCACAGTCAGATTCCTAGACATATAACTCATATACATATCTTCCCTCCCTTTTCAGACAGGTAAGGATACTGATGCTGCCACATAGGACAATGGTGTGTATCAAATTGTGTAAGATGCTTGAAGAGAAGGGCAAGGGATGGTAAACAGAAACAGCAACAATAGCAACAACTGAAATAACAACAATGCTTTTAGGTTTGTAAAGCATTTTATAAAACACATTCTTTCTACAGAACCTACAAAATGTATTTCTATTGTGCTTTACAAAATATATTATCTCTTCTGTGTCATTTATTGTCTAGAAACACTTTGGAAGACAATCAAAAGACAGTCAGATTGAATTTGATAACCTCACACCTAGTAGGTGTTCAGTAAATGTCTGCTTAACTGAATTAAATCTTAGTACAATGAAGAACTATTGCTTTGGCAGGCAGAGAAGAGGTCCACCAAATGCTAAGGGAGAAGAATTTCACTTTTCTGTGTTCTCAAGCTGAAAAAGACTAGAGAAAGAAAAGAATTATAACTTAGCTTGACCAAAACAATGCTTTTCAAAAGGATTACACAATGCATTGGTCATTTGTCAAGATCAGGCAGTGAATTCATTTTCTAGACTATGTTTCTTCTGGTTGGTATCTATCCCATAATTGGCTTCCAAGGTGCAAGTGCCAAATGGTGTACACTAACACCTCTTCCAAGAATATATACTTCTCCACTTGAATCTCTTGGGCTTTCTTGGTACACCATGCCCTTTCCTCACTTTTAGAAGTATAAATGGAAAGGTTCTGTCCAGGTTAACCTCTTATTCTCAAACAAGTCATTCATTTGCCTTTGCTAGACCCATCTTTGCTCTCTAAGTTTGGACTTAAACTTCTCCTCCAGACCTTTAAAAAATAGTCTGTCCTCAGGAGCAGCTATAAAAATTCTGCCCAGATTGGTCTCAGAGATAGTAATGTGGCCTTTTAAGTCACTGGATAGAGACGGTGGACTTCTAAGTAAGACCTGGGAGAGGTCCAGATGGCATCTTATTGCATAGAAATGCAGTTACCATTCTCCTGCTTGAGAACTTACTGTTTCATAGGTAGATTTCCTTTCCTTACATCATCTTTCTGAGGATATTTGTTCCTTCTAATGGATTCAGACTGTGATTTCTACATTATGTGCTTTCCAATATAACAATAGCACTAAAAACAGCAACCCAGTTAATTTGTGAAGAACTTTCCTCATGATACTGTGTAAAATCATGGTTATCATTTTATAGATGAGGAGGCTTTGACCAGACCAAAGCCCACATATCTAATAAATGCTAAAGCCAAGACTTGTTCCCACTCTGCCAATCTGCTCATAGTAAGATATGGGGGTGGGAGAGGAAGAAAAGGTTAGGAGACCTAGTACCTAGACTAGACCTAGCCTAGTACCAAGTGCTACTAGATGCCAGGCACTGTGCTAATTTCTTTATAAATATCATCTCATTTGATCCTCACAATAAGCCCATGAGGCAGGTACTGTTATTATCCCCATTCTTTAGCCAAAACAGAAGTAGAGGTTAAATGACTTTCTTAGGGTTGCTTTGCTAGCAAGTGTCTGAGACTGGATTTGAGCTCAGATCTTTCCATTCTATCCACTGTGCCCCCAGTTGCCTTCAAAAAGAGAACTTTATTTATTTATTTATTTATTTATTTATTTATTTGTTTATTTATTTATTTGTTTATTTATTTATTTTGTCTTCCTGTCTTTGGAGGATGGGGGGCACATAGTCTGAGTAACCAAAAGAAAATACCTTGTTTTTATTCCATCAAGTCCAACTCTCACGGCTATCCCTGAGGTTTTCTTGGCAAGGAAATTGGAGTGGTTTGTCATTTCCTTCTCCAGTGTATTAAGGCAAATAGAAGTAAAGTGACTTGCTCAGGATCACATAGGTGGTAGTGTCTGAGGTCAGATTTGAACTCATATTCCTGACTTCAGGCCTATCACTCTATTCAGTGTGCCACCTAACTACCTCCAGGTTAATTGTACCCATGTAGACTTGAGATATGCAGAAAGTGGTTAAAGCCTATATTACTTGGATCTGACACTAATTCCTTGTATGGCCTTGTACATCTCTACTCTTGTGGTCTCAGAATTTGGAAGGCCTATATTCAAATCCCATTTGGTCACTTTTGACCAGTATGACTTTTGGAAAATTATTTAGCCTTTTTTTGCACTCAGTTTCCCCTCTGTAAAGTAAAGAGATTAGGCTAAATGGCCACTGAGAATCCTTCTAATTCTCAGATTGCATGATTCCAGGAGAGATGACTCACTCTAAGATCTCTCCTAGTTCCATTATACAGTGATGCCTTAGCTGTGAAACAGTCTGATATCATTTGTTGGTAATATCTGAAGAAATGGTTAAACAAGACTTTCAAAGACATGTGGAGGTATACGAATCAGATCTAAGAAAGCCAAATTCAGAGAACTCTAGTCAAAACTGTGCCCAGATTTTGCTTCCAACTTTCTTTGACAACTAAGTTTGCTCTTAAAAACACCAAATGTGTTTTCCCCTGGTATTGACAACACTCAACAGAGATGACTAAAAGACTGTCCTAGAATGACCTTCAAGGTCCCTTCCAGGTCTAATATTTTAGAATTCTAAGGATTATAAGACTCAGATGACCCATCCAAAAACAGAGAAATGCAGGGAACACTCATACCAAATTTTTCTAATCTTGGCAAAACCATTTGTTCCTCACTGCTCATTCGTGTTGGCCCTTCTAATGTATTTGTTTCCTTTTTTTTTTCATGTTTCCATGATTATTTGTTTCCTTTTGATTGAGGGCAAAATTAATTTGGATTCAAATGGCAAGACCTTGTGTCTCTACAGGGCATGTATGTATTAGAGATAAAAATGATCTTAGATAGCTTTCCCAAAGGTGCTAGATGTCTGAAGTTATTATTGTTAGAATTACCCTTTTGGGATTAGGGTGGTCAAGGTCTTTTACCATCTGGCCCCATCTGACTGACCCAATTAGATTTTTCCCTACTCAGGTTTGACAATTGAAACAATTAAGTTAATTGCTTTGTATGAATATGTATAGGTGGAGTTTCTCAGAATAAATAATCTATAAAAATAAATTAATAGTTGATAAAATATAAACTTCTTAAGGATAGGACTCCCCAAACTTGGTATTTGCCATATAGTGAACATCTAGGAAATACTTGTGTGTGAATTGCTTATTCTTTAAAAGGTCTGCATGTTGATGTAGAATCATTCTATTCTTAAAAGTTCCTGAGAGAAAGCCTGTTATGTAGTCATTCATTGCTTGAGGTAGGTGCATATGTGTGTAAATTCCATTTCAGGCTCAGATTACTAAATGGCCGGGAGAAGGGAACAAATATTTATTAAGTGCACTGTGTTAAATCCTTTACAATTATATCTGATCCTCACAACAATACCTGGAGGTAGGTACTGTTATCTTCACTTTAAAGGTGAGGAAACTGAGGAAGATAAAGTTAAGTGACTTGCTCAAGGTCAAAGAGTCAGTCATTAAACCCAGGGCGTAAGAAGCAAAATCCAATATCATCTCTCTTTCCACAGTACCACACTGCCAGAATTTCCCAGCTTTTCTCCTTTCTCTGGAAGCAACAGAAGCTATTTTAAAACCACATCATCCTTTTTTTTTTCTTTGCAGTGGGAACATTTCCTTACCCAAGCTGGGGGAGTTGCAGGAATTTGTATTAATACTGTATAGGTACATGTGGACTGGTTCTTCTCAGCACTGAGCTGATTTATTGTCTGGAAAGTTGTGGCTTTTGGAATCCTTAGGAGGTCCTTGAAGAAATGGTTCTGATTATCTGGTCTTTTGTGGGATGACTGGGAATCTCACTGATCCAGAGCACAAAAACTTAAATAGGACAGAACAATTCAAGATGTTTTATTTCCTTTAATGGGCTCTTGGATAGAATGTGTGTGTTATGACTTAGAGCTACACTAGAGAAAGCACCAGCTAGTAACATCACATGGCAGTTGGCATTCTCCTAGGTTTAGTGCAGACACCCCAAATTCAGATTAATCAACAAGCAAGTTATGTATTAAATACGTACTATGTGCCAGGAGACTTAATAGGCAGTGGAGATACAGATATAAAGAATGAAACGGTCCCTACCTACAAGGATTCTAATGGTGGTGGTCAGGGTGGGGTTTCCATTAATTCTAGCAGTTTCTCATCTTGTCCTTCAAAAGCTGTCTTCACTAAAGTTATATCCATTCCAGATAACATAAAACTAACAGATAAAACATATGAGATGAGTTTGGGAAAGAGGACATAGGTAGTTGGGAAAATTAAGAAAAGCTTCTTGTAGAAGATGGTAGATGGTTTCCCTCTCAAAGTAAAAGGCCTCTGTGACATGGAGAGAAGGAGTAGGAATGGCATTGGGGATGATCAGTGCAAAGACAGAGATGAGAGATGTAGAATTACGTGACAAAAAACGAGACTGGCTATATCACAGAGTGTGGGAAAGGGAATAATTTTCAGTAAGGCTAGGAAGATAGGTTTGGGCAAAGTTATATAGGAATTTAAAAAGTTAAAAGGAAGAAATTATTTTTGCTAGTCTGTAAGCCATAGGGAGCCATTGAATTTTATTAAAATAGGAGAGTCAAGTGGTCATATCTGTGCTTGAGGAAAATTAATTTGGCCCCAGTATATGGGAATTGTCTGGAGTAGGAAGGAATTGAGATGAAGAAATGAATTAGGAGGACATTGCAATAGTCTAGCTAAGAGGTATTGAGGTCCTGAACCAAAATGATAACTGTGCGAATGGCAGAAGTGATCAGATATAAAAGATATTACTTAGATAAAAACTGAAAGATTTGGCACCTGATTGCCTGTCTGGGTGAAGGAGAGTGAGAATGTGAGGGTTATACACAGATTATGAACCTGGGAGATTGCAAGAATAGAGGTGCCTTCAACAGAAAGAGGGAAGTTTGAATGAGAAGAGGGTTTAGGGGAAAAGATAATAAGTTCTGTTTTGAATATATTGAACTTGGGGTATCTCTGGGATATCCATTTTGAAATGTCTCATACATAATTGATGATGTGAGGCTTAAGCTCAGTGAAAAGAATGTGACTAAATATGTAGCTATGGGAGCCTAAAGTTAAATCCATGGGAACTGATGAGATTACCAAAAGAAATAATGCTGATGGATAAAAGAAGAGGGTCTAGGATAGGACTTTGGGGGAGCACTCAAGATTAGGCAGTGTGATATGAATAATGAACCAGAGCAAATGACACTGAGGAGGAATAGCCAGACAGGTAGAGGGGTATCAGGAGAGCAAAGGTTCCATGAAAACGCAGAGAGAAGAATATCTCTAGTAAGAGGGATTAACTAATTGTCAACTGCAGCAAAGAGATAAAAAAGGATTAGAAGTGGGAAAAGTCTATTAGATTGGGTGGATTTTGCCCTCCTGGAGTGCCTCCTAATACAGTTTCCATTCTCTTCCCAG
Source organism: Monodelphis domestica (assembly GCF_027887165.1). Taxonomy (NCBI): domain Eukaryota; kingdom Metazoa; phylum Chordata; class Mammalia; order Didelphimorphia; family Didelphidae; genus Monodelphis; species Monodelphis domestica. The sequence goes on along the minus strand of NC_077229.1, from coordinate 417,121,717 downwards.
GATCCTCTTTTATTTTTTACTTTATGTGCCAGTATCTTTTAAGACTCAGTCTCTGGCTATCTGCCCTTCTCCCTCACCCCTCAACAGTTGTTTTAATTAGCATCTCCTAGAAAGTGACTCATGAACCTACAAATCTAAGTGACCTCTCTCATCCTCTCTCCTCTTGGACACCTTCTAGCTACAAGGCTTCCCCATATGTCCCCTTTCCTTTGTAACCACAAGGATCTTGTCCACATCTCCACACAGAGCTGTAACTTGTTTTCTAAACTGATTCTTGGGGGACATTTAGGCCAAGCACTACTGACTTCAAGCACTACTACTCATAAACCATTAAAACCAACTGGGTTTTTAGTTTACTCGGTGTTCTCAAAGCCCAGATGAACTACATCTCATGGTAGTGGTTGTTGAACCACCCTGCCTAAGATTTGGGTAGAATATGGGGAATAGGAGAGGGGTCACAGAGCAGGCAAAGGGCAAATGGCCCGGTATTCAAGAAAGGGAACAGAGGAATCCGAAAACCCTGCAATGTGATTTTTCCTTTGATTTTTGGCCATATTCCAAGATAAATTACTCAAGGAACAGTTAGTGAATGTCTGGAAAACAAAGAGGTGATCAGAAAAAGGCAGCTGGCTTTGTCAAGCACAGGTCATGTCAACCTGACCTCATTTCTCCTTTTTGAAAGACTTACAAGATGGGTAAATCAGTGGCTATCAGTACACTTTGCCTAGATTTGGGCAAAGAACTTGACATAGCCCTTTGGGTTATTTTTGTGAAAAAGATGGAGAGATGTAGGCTAGCGAATATATAATGAAGTGTTGTTGGAATGGATTGAATGGCTGGACCCAAGGAGTAGTTATCACTTATTCAAGGTCATTTTGGAAGGAGGTCTCTAATGGAGTGGTTTAGGAATGTCTTTGACTCTATACTGTCTAAAATTTTAAACAGTAACTTGGATAAAGGTGCACATGGCATGCTTATCAAGTTAGATACAAAAGTTTGAAATAAAGCTAACACTGGAAAGAAGTTAGGATTTTAAAAGATCTTGACAGGCAATAATGTTGGGCTGAATCGAATAAGATGAAATTTAATAGAAATAAATGTAAAGTCTTACATAGGTTAAAAAATCAATTTCATAAGTACAAGATGAAGGAGATCATAGTCCATCTGAAAAAAGCTTTTGGGGGTTTTATTGGATTACTAACTAAAGACTACTTTAAAAGAAAGCAGAATGCCTGAAACAAGTAAGGTGATAGGGCATTGAAAAGTTGGAGAATTACCAAAATGATGAAAGGTCTAGATACTATTGCATGAAATGATAAACTTGAGTAATTGGGGATGCTTACCTCAGAAAAGAGGAGACATGCGAGGTACATGTCAGCTATTTTCATGTATTTGAAGGGCTATCATATGGAAGAGGAATTGGAAATATGTATAGCAGTTTAAAAAAATGGTAGACCCAAATGGGAAAATAGAAAAGCGTCCTCCCATCAGGGAATGGCTAAGCAAAGTAACAAAATATTATTGTGCCATAAATGATGAAATGGGCAATTTCAGAGACAACTGGCATGACCTTTATGAAATGATGTGGAGTAAAGTGAGCTAAGGTTATGAACTTGGGGAGCAGGGATAGCAACACCTCCAAGAGTAATGGGGAAGTTTGAAAGAGAAGAGGATGTGAGGCAAAGATAATGCATTCTGTTTTTGACATATTGAATCATATTAAGGTGTCTCCTGGACATCCAGTTTGAAATGCCTCATGGGAAGTTGATAAGATGGGACTTAAGACTCTTTTTGGTGGTAGCCAAAAATTGGAAATGAAGTGGTTCTTCCACTAGGGAATGGCTATAACAATGTGTGGCATATCCGTGTAATGAAATATTACTGTGCCATAAGAAATGATGACATGGACAGTTTCAGAGGAAACAGGGAACAGCTTTATGAACAGATGCAGAGCAAAGTGAACAGAACAAAGAAAACAATTTCTACAAGGATAACTTTGAAATGTAAAAAGTGAAATTTTGACTTTAGAATTCTAATCATCTATTATGAATCCAGAAGGATGAAGGAATTCATTCAATCTGCCACTGACCTCCTGACAGAGAAGTGATCAACTTGAAATTCAGACAGAGCATATGTTTTCATATATAGCTAATGGGGAGATTTGTTTTGTCAGATTATACAGATATATGTATGGGGAATTTTTTTCAATGCCTAATGGGTGGTAGTATGTAGTGGGAGGACAATATTAAACAATTTTTTGTTTCTTGGGGTGGAAAAAGGAGGAGAATTGGGGTTGATTCAGCTTGGAGTATTGGAAGGAAATGACAGAGGGGTAGATCTTGGCTTTATGGGGGAAATCTTAAAAAACAATTAATAATTTTTCTAATAATACTCTGCTGGAATTCTTTGAGGGGCCTGGAGAGTCACTTGTCAGAAATAGTAGAAAGGAGATTCCTTTCAAGATATCGATTGAACTAGATGGCCTATACGACTTACAAGATAAAATATAACATATGAGATGACATAATTCCAATGTGGCATAGTAGAAAGAACAATATATGGTGGCTCAGAACCATAGCATTTTAGAACAGAAAAGGGCCTTAAAGGGCGTACAGTCATAGGATCATATATTCAGAGGGACTTCAAAGTTTAGTCAATTTGACACTTTTATTTTTATAGACAAGGAAACGGAGGCCCAGAGAGATCAAGTTATTTGTCTAAGGACACACAGGTTTGTACAAAAGAACTGGGATTTATGCTTAGGTCTCTTGACTTCAAATGCAGTGCTCTTTCCATTGAATTCTCTCCTTTAGGCAGTTAAGGGACTAGAGTGGGCAGCTAGGTGGCCCAATAGGTAGAATACTGGTCCCTGGAGCCAGGAAGACTCATATTCTTAAGTTCAAATGCAACCTCAGCCCCTTAGTAGCTGTGTGACTCTGGGCAAGTGACTTAACCTTGTTTGCCTCAGTTTCCTCATCTGAAAAATGGAAAAAAAAACCCTACTTCCTAAGGTTTTTGTGAGGATCAAAGGACATACTATTTCTAAAGTGTCTGAAATATAGTAGGTGCTTAATAAATATTAGTTCTTTTCCTTCCCCTTTAGAGATGGAAGGATATTAGGCGTCATCTAGTTTTACCACTCATTTAATGAGAAATCACTTTTACATGCTTGACAGTTCTGGGCTCTACTTAAATAGCTTCAGTATTGAGTAGTTCACGACCACAAGAGACAGCCAATTCCATTTTTAGACAGCTTTAATTGTTAAAATGTTCTTCCTTCAGTTGATCCAAAATCCTCTTCTTTACAAGTTTTGCCTCTTGGTTCTTGTCCCAGCTTCTTGATTAAAATAGAACAAGTCTGTTCCTTTATGTACATAACAGCCCATCGTATATTTGAAGACAGCCATCATCTCTCCACTTAGTTTTCCCCTTTCCAGGTTAAACAATGGCAGTTTCTTTAAATGATCGTCGTAGACTATAGCTGATATTTATATAACACTTTAAGGTTTACAACGTTCTCTACTATTTGTCATCTCACTTGTCCTCCTAATAACCCTGACAGGTACCAGTTATTACAGCATTTATTAATTACTCCCATTTACAGAATAGAAAACGAAAGCGATGGAGGTAAAAATATGTAAAATTGCTCGTGGTCACATGAAGTATTCAAATTTGGGTCTCTTCTGACTCCCAGTCATGCTTTCCATCTGACTATGCCCTCTCTCACAGAACGTTTCTCTAGACTCTTCATACTCTCCATCATCTTCTGGACACACTCCACTTTATAAATGTCGTCCTTAAAATATGTGGCCCATAACGGAAGACAGTTCTCCAGATGTGATCTGAATATATTTTTAGTCCCCAAGCTCTGCCATTAATTAGCTGACTAGCTGCCTGACCCCAGGTGAGTCATTTCATTTCTGGTGCCTTGGTTTCTTCAACTACAAAGTGGAGGAAATTATATTTGCACTGGCTACCCTATAGGGGCTGTTCTGAAGCAAGAACTTTATAACCCTTCATTTGCCTTATAAAAATGAGTTGCTGTTATAATTGTCATTATTATCTTGTTCTTATTTTTCAGTGGGGTTCAGATAAAAATAGTTCTGAGACAATTGTTATGTTGTTGTTATTATTAATGTTCTACAAACTATTGCACAGATGGAAAAAATACCTTTTTATAGCTGATAAAAATATTAGGACATCAATTCATCCTCTATGGCTCCCTGAAAATACCTTTGGTATAATACCTCCAGCAGACAATAAGAATCCTATTCCCCTATAGTACTGATCATCTCTAAGAGGTCCCTCTCTATTTATTTTTAAATCCTCACCTTCCATCTTAGAATCAGTACTGTATATTGGGTCTAAGGCAGAAGAACCGTGATGGTAGGAAATGGGTTTTAAATGGCTTGCCCAGGGCCAATTAGCTAGGAAGTGTCTGAGGCCAAATTTGAACTCAGGTCCTTCTGACTCCAGGTCTAGGACTTTACGCACTATGGCCTCTGATTTCAGAGACAGTGCTTTTCCCACCATATCATGCTTTTTAATAGGTGGCAAATTTTGAAACCTAAGGAAGGGCAGCACAGTTTCTATCATTTTTTGCATCATTTGCTGTGGACACTACATTTATGCTGCTTAAACATAATACTAGCATAGCAATAAGACTTGGTAATGACTTGGTCCTGAATTGTAATAAAAACCCTTTAGGTTTCCACAAATACATTTGACTCAGCCTTTTGTTTGATGCTTCTTCACTGACACTGTCAGATGAATTCATGTGGATGTAGTTTTTTGATTTTATTCTTGGATCATAACTACTTCGTTGGCTCCATTGGAGCTAAGCCTCTTTCAATTATATTCAACAAATACATTGGAGTGTAAAGTGATGTCTTATTGTTCCAAAAGAATTTCTGTATGTTTTATCATATGTTCTAAGAATGTCAATACTCTTTCTCATTTTTTGGTGAGTAAATGTTCATATTTCTAGAGCTGTCTTAGGGTGGTACGTCCTGAATTTCATTTATATTGTACAGGTTTTGTCTTGTTCCTATTATTATTATTATTATTAGCATCATTAGCATCAGCAGAATCAATTGTAATAGCATAGAATAGTTGATTGAGGCTTGGAATCAGAAAGATTTGGGTTCAGACTTTATATCTGACACAATAATATTTGCCTCAAGCAATCCCCTAAGATTTATCTATTCAATCATGGACAGGTGGAGCATTCTCCAAGCTAAGAAAATCAAGAGTATTTTAATAAAATCAAAAGTACATATTTAAAACAACCAACTAGAATTATCTATAAAAGTGGACTCCTGGAAACTTTCCTAGTAAGTAGAAGGTAAAGTATAGAGGTTGCCTTTCCCTCTTAGTATATATGCCAGCTCTATATAGGGAAATCAAATCTATAAACCAGGAAAGAAGGAACGTAGATTTACTTAGAAAGTCCCACAGGATCAGCAAAAATTAATTAGGACAACTTTGAAGTAGTGGGATATGAAATTAATGCACAAATATTATCAATGTCCTCTCAAAAACCAGGAGGAAAAGAGAAAGAGAAATTGTATTAAAAATCATTAAAATGTATAAACTATCTAGAGAGTTAACTTACTAAAGCATACTTATGGAAATGCAACAATTAAAACTATAGAAATAAGGGAAGATTTAAATAAACAAAAAGTTATTTATTGTTCATATGTCAAAGCAACATAATGAAAGTAAAGATATCTAAATTCATTTAAAGATTATAGCAATACCAATGCATTATTTCTCAAAATAGACAAATTATTAACAAATATCTAGAAAATCATGAGAAATTATTAGAAAAAAGAGGAATGAAGGGGGCCTAGTTAACATTTTTCAAACTATATATTAGATCAGTAAATATTAGTTATTATTGTTACCTGTCAGTTGGGGATGACCATGCTTGAACTGTGAACCATGTAGTGTTGTTATAAGATTAATAACAAATGAGACAGCAAGTGAGAAAATTCTTTGAAAAATGTAGTAACCTCTATTCACCTATCCCCACTTTAGTATAGTCCTCCATTATATAGTTATTATGATTTTGCTATTAATGGAAATAACCTTCTGCTACCAAATGCTTAAATTTTGGTGGTTTTTGTAAAAATTTAAAAATCACTGAGGATTTTTTCCTTTTCCTCACCTCACTTTTTCATTGGAGTGCTAGAAACTTCTATCAATCTCCTCTATTAGGGTATTGTGGGATTGTGGGTAGCATCTCACTGGAGAGTGTTAGCAAAGTGGAAAGAACTCTCTCTGGTTTTGGTGTCAGAAGATCTGGGTTCAAATCTTCTTCTGATACTACTTCTATAACTCTTAGCAAATCACTTAATCTCCCTGGACCTTAGTTTCTTCATTTGTAAAATTCAGGGATTGAATGAGATGTCCATTGCTGTCCCTAGATACTCTAAATCTGTGATTTTCCAGCCCTGTGAGTAATTTCACCAATTTTGATGGGATTGTAATCCTGTGAGTTTTATTTTGTATATTTAAAAATCTCATTCTGAGGGTTCTCTTAGCTTCTTGAGACTGTTTATAGGGTCCAGTTCACAAAAGATTTAAGAATCCTTGTCCTACTTATGAGAAAGAATGCTATTCATATTCAGAGAAAGAACTGTGGGAACAGAAATGCAGAAGGAAAACATAGGATTGATCACATAGCCTGAAAGGGGTATGATTAGGGTTTTGATGTTAAAAGATCACCCTACTGCAAATATGAATAACATGGAAATAGGTTTTGAACAATGATACATGTGTAACACAGTGGAACTGCTCGCCATCTCTGGGAGGGGTGGGAAAAATCATGAATCGTGTAACCATGGAAAAATACTCTAAATTAAAAAAAAGAATCCTTGTCCTAAAGCAAAGATCAAATCAGGATTCAGGAAAGATGCCCTTCCTAGGCAAGACACTTGAAGGATGTATAGTCAAAATCAATGTAGGGAATTGAAAAGAGAAATTTATTTTAGCTGAAAATGATGTGAATATTCAGTGGACTATATCCAGATTTCTAGCTTTTCCGCATTATTTTCTTGTTGTTCAGGGTTTTTTCCCCCCTTTTCTGCTGTCTGACTGTTCTTGACCCCATTTGGGGTTTACTTGTCTTTAACTTTTAAATAAACTTAATTTTTCTGCCATCTCCATATATTCACTTAACCGGCTGTGTCTGGAAGGTTCTCCCTTCTGCTGTCCACGTGTCTAAACCTTTCCCATCTTTCAAAGCCAGAGTTATGTGCCATTTCCTCCATGAGTCTTCCCAATAACTCTACTCTTTTTCTTGCATTCTCTTCCTTTTCTCTCCGCCTCTCTTGTCTCCTTCAAACTCTTTGAGCATTTATATCCTGCACATACCATCCAGTAGAGAATCATGGATGTAGAGCCAGAAAGGAACTTAGAGGTCATCAAGTCTAACCCTCGCATCTTCCAGAGAAGGAGACCTTAGGCACAGAGATGAATTGATATGCCCAGAATCACACAGCTAGTATCTGAGTCAGGATTTGAACCTAAGTCTTCTGATTCCAGAATTAGTATTCTTTCTCTTATATGTTGCTATACTAGGTTGCTTAGTTTTTGTTTTTCTCATTCCTCTCCAATTCATTTTCTCTTCTCAAGGGAACAAATGTCTTTTTTTTTTCTTTTTCCTGTATCACCAAGAATACTCAGCTCCTCTTCAATATATTAAGGCCCTCAATAAGTGCTTTTTGATTAATTGATGTACTTAGATGACAATTGCCCCTACATTCTTCTCATAAAATCTTTCATGTAAACTGGAAGATGGACATCAAACCAACCTAAATTTCAGGAAAGAATTTAGTTTCCAGAGCTAAAGGTATATTCCAAAGAGTAAAAGCATACACAAAGACTTACATCAAGTATTATTCCATTGCTGGCCAGGATGATTCTGATTGGCAGCTAAGTTAATTTTTGATAGGTAGCAAGAGGAATGCCAGAGAATATTGGATTGTCACCCAGTGGAAAGAATGTTGGATTTGGTGTCAGGGGACCTGGGTTCAAGTCCTGGTTATATAATTTGCTATCTGTTTTAAGACAAGTTATAAATTATCTGGGCCTCAGTTTCCTTTTCTGTAAAGACCAGATGGTAACTAGATGACACAGTGGATAGAGTATGAGTCCTGGAGTCAGGAAGACTCATCATCTAGTCTCAGACTATTATTAGCTGTGTGACCCTGGGCAAGCCATTTAACCCGGCTGGCCTCAGTTTCCCCACATGTAAAAAGAGTGAGAGAAGGAAATAGCAAATCACTCCAGTTATCTTTGCCAAGAAAACCCTAAATAGGGTCAAGCAGAGTGGGACAGGACTGACATGACTGAATAACAGCAGCAGCAAAAAAAAAAAATATATATATATATATATATATATATGTGGCTCTATCTCCTTAATATGTACTATCTATCTCTTTATACATATACATGTCTATACACATACATACATGCATAACCCTTTGAAAAGCACTCCATAAAAGTGAGTGTTATTATTCAATCCAGATGTCATACCGTGGCGGGAGGAAGAGAAAGGGGGAGAAAGTGAGAGGTTTGCCTGGTGCCCAGCTGTTAAGCTATCTAGCCGTGTATTATCCATGTTTTTCACCAGCCCCCTGGACTCCCTTTGCATTAATCAGGGCAATAGAGAGGTGGCCACGTCTGTATAAGTCCCAGCAGGTCTCGGGGTGGAAGCCAGCAAGGGTTGAGATGAGGAGAACAGAGCGAGATGCAAGGGGTACCGTCACGTGACCTTGGCCGGGGCGAATTCAATGCGTTCCTAACGAATGCAAGAGGGAGGATTTGACTGATCCTCAGATCCTAGGGGGAGGGGGAGTCTCTCTGTATTTGTTATTAGCTCTTACTCCGGGAAGGGGCTGAGGTGGGGCGAACAAGAGAATTAAATTAATTCCCTTTGAAAGCTGTGCCAGGCAAAGTAAGAGATATAACAGCTACATTATGTGTTTAAAATACCTCCAGGGCTCCGTTTATGGATGCATTTATATTTATATATTTATTTGAATGTTTATGACTTTCTCTTTGTCATTTTCACTTTGGCATCTCTGGGCTCATTATGGTTTTATGGCCGCTTCTCCGCAATTGTGGCTGCACACCCCTGCATGTAATTGTAGGCAGGGCAGGAGGAGATCCAGAAAGGAAAATGAGCACGATATTTGGGTAGGAATGAGCCTCTCTGGGGATCAAGAAGAGGACAATGAAGCCGGGGAGATGCCCAGCTTTCTCCTGGGTCCGAGAATCTCAGAACCCAAATAGGCTTTAGAGATCATTCGTTCTCCTACCCCATCATTTGAAAAGGGAAGAGATTGAAGCCGGAGGTCACAGAGAAAGCCAGTATCAAGACTGGGGAAGAACCTCTTCCTATAATTGTCCTTTTGCGACACCAACTATCTCCCTTTCCTTTCTGGATACAGTCCAAGGAGACAGTATTTTGCGCTCCGTCCCCCTCCCACCAGTAACCTGAGTAGCCCCAAGCCTTTCTCTAAACTGGGTTTCCTGTTCCTATCTCCAGAGATATCAGACACTCGATCTTCACAGCTAGATCACAAATGCTTCCAGAGCTGCCCCGGTCAAAATGAACAGGCAATTGGGAAATAGTTAACAGAATAAATAAAAATACAGTAAAACACAGATAATATTAATATGTGATTTTCTAAGTCCATATGCACCTGTGGGGATCCTTGTCTATCCCTGAGGCTCCTATTTCTATTTGAGTTTGATACCACTGACCTATACTCCTTCCTGCTCTTTGTTTTAACTTTCTATTTAAAAAAAAAATTTAAATTTTTGTCATGCAAAACACACTTCCATATTGGTCTGGTCATTGTTGTAGGAGCAAAATCATCCATAAACAAGACTCCAAAATAAACCCATAAATATACTGATGTGGAAAATGACTCCAGCAGTTCTCTCTCTGGATTCCCCATCGTAAATTGTTCAGGATTGTCCAGATCAGTGCATTGCTGAGAGGAGCCAAGTTTTCATAGATAATCATCATTCAATATTGCTATTATTGTGTACAATGTTCTCCAAGTTATGCTTATTTCTGAACTTCCATTTTTTTAAAACAAGAAAAAGTATCTCTGCACTCCATTGGAATCTTGGAAAGGAAGGTACAGTGGGTTCAGAAACCTTGTATCTAATTTTCCATCTGCTATGTGCTGTGCAAAATTTAGTGAGTCACCTTCCATTTCTGAATCTTAGATTTCCCAACTGTAAAATGGGAAAGGAACTGTAGTCTAACTCTTCCATCTCAAGGTTAAAGATTCCTGGTTAGCTTATTATATATTTTTAAACTCTTGCCTTCCATCTTGGAATATTGGTTCCAAGGCAGAAGAGCTGTTAGAGATAGGCAAAGGGAATTAAATGACTTGTCCAGGTTCACACAGCTAAAAAGTATCTAGAGGTCAAATTTGAACTAAGACCTCCTATCTCTAGGCTTGGTTCTCATCTAATGAGATACCCAACTGACCTCAATATTCTTTTTTAAAAGAAAGTCAACATAGATGCCCTATTCTATATTACCACTTTTCTTTCTTTCTTTCTTTCTTTCTTTCTTTCTTTCTTTCCTTTCTTTCTTTTCTTTCTTTCTTTCTTTCTTTCTTTCTTTCTTTCTTTCTTTCTTTCTTTCTTTCTTTCTTTCTTTCTTTCTTTCTTTCTTTCTTTTCTTTCTTTCTTTCTTTCTTTCTTTCTTTCTTTCTTTCTTTCTTTCTTTCTCTCTTTCTCTCTTTCTCTCTTTCTCTCTTTCTCTCTTTCTCTCTTTCTCTCTTCTCTCTCTCTCTATTCTCTCTCTCTTTCTCTCTCTCTTTCTCTCTCTCTTTCTCTCTCTCTTTCTCTCTCTCTCTTTCTCTCTCTCTTTCTCTCTCTCTTTCTCTCTCTCTTTCTCTCTCTCTTTCTCCTCTCTCTTTCTCTCTCTCTTTCTCTCTCTCTTTCTCTCTCTCTTTCTCTCTCTCTTTCTCTCTTTCTTTCTTTCTTTCTTTCTTTCTTTCTTTCTTTCTTTCTTTCTTTCTTTCTTTCTTTCTTTCTTTCTTTCTTTCTTTCTTTCTTTCTTTCTTTCTTTCTTTTCTTTCTTTCTTTCTTCTTTCTTTCTTTCTTTCTTTCTCCCCTTACTTTTCGTCTTGGAATCAATACTCTGTATTGGTTCCAAGGCAGAAGAACAGTGAGGGCTAGACAATGGGGATCAAGTGACTTGCCCAGGGTCCACACAGCTGGGAAGTAAGGTCTGAGTCCAGATTTGAATTTGGGAAGTTGAGTCTCCTGACTCCAGGCCTGGCATTCCAACCAATACACAATGTAGCTGCCATTTCCTTCTCCATCTTATTTTACAGACAAAAAAAAATTTGAGTCAAACAGGGTAAGTGACTTATTTGTCCTGGGTCATGTAGCTAGTAAGTATTTGAGGTCAGATTTGAACTCAGGGTCTTTCTGACTTCAGGCCTGGCATTCTATCCCCTGTACTACCTGGCTGCTGGATTAAAAGAATTAGAATGCTGTAAATTATGCTTAAGACTATGTCTTAAACAGTTTGTTCTGATGATATAGAAAGCATTTACTGACTGAATCATCATGAGCATTATGGGGGGCATAAATGATCAATTTGGGTTAATACTGTTTTATAATTCTAGATATGTAATAGTGTCCAGCTGGTAGAAAATGTCAGAGAGAGCATTTATTGTACAGAAATATCCCAGGATCATGGAATAACAGCTGAGAGGTCATGTAGAGTAACACCTTCATACTATAGATCTAAAAGCTAAATCTCAGAGGACAGTGACTTGCATGGGTCCTCCTCATCCTCATCCATAGAATATAGTCATAAAGTAGGTTGAATGACTTCTCTAACAAGCAGACATACTCCAGAATGGCTCACATTTATTAACAGCTGATGTTCAAATTGCTGCTTTCCTCTGAGACCTCACCTTGGGAGACCAAGCAGGTGTGTTCTGCTGGTGCTGCTCTTACTCAAAAATTGTTTCTGGGAACTGCTTCTAGGGTCACTTCCACCAGCCACAGAGAATCTGCCTCATTATTTTATAGTCACCTCCAGCTTCTGATCCAAAGTGGTGTAGCCTAACTTGACTGTCTTCCTTACCAGATTTGGGCCCTGGAGACTTTGGATTGCTTTCAAAGACAAAGTCACCTTCGAAATGGGAAGATTTGCCCCAATTGAGGACCTTAAAATGGATGCGCCCCAGGGCACTGAAGACAGTTCCAAATATGTTTTGATCCAGGGCATCCTGGCAGCGAGATGTAGATCTTCTCTGCCAGTTCTCCTCCCTACCAAAGAGACAGACCCTCACTTGGATATGTAAATTAGAGTTTATCCTGGTTAAAAACAAAGTCACTTGACTTTGACCATCACACTTGGAGTACAAGGTCAAGTGAATATCTAGATATGTGCATGAGAGGCAGAGTGGTGGTTTTGAAGAGAGAGCGCGCATCTCTCAAGTTCAAGTTTTGAGCAGAAACAAAAATGTCTTTGTTACTCTGGAAAAGTCATTCACCTTCATGGTTACCTGTAAGGTGGAGAGAAGGAGTCAATATGCAAGGTAGAGGCTCCTCCCTGCAGGCTTCCAAATGATGATGAAATTAAAAGTCCAGCCAAATTAGTAATAGTAACAGTAATAATAATAATAAAGTCCTGAAGATGATTTCCCCGCATCTGCAGAAGGCAGGTTTACAGTGAAATGCTTTCATTCAATTACAAAAAGCAGTTATTTTCCCACCCATATAATAGTCCAAGTACTTAGGTGGCCCAGTGCATAGAGAACTGGGCATGGAGTCAAGAAGACTCATCTTCCTGCAAATTTGGTTTCAGACACTAACTATGTGACCCTGGGCAAGTCCCTAACCTCTGTTTTTCTCAGTTTCCTCATCTATAAAATGATATGGAAAAGGAAATGGCAAACTAGCATCTTTTCCAGGAAAAACCCAAATAGGGTCATTGAACAAAATTAAAATGACTGAACAACAACACACAATAGTTTACTAACACTAAATATAAAAAGAGGTAGCAGGATAGCAACACTGTTTCTGTCAGAATTCTCATTTAAAAGATGAGAAGAAAATGATGATGATTAATTATTAATAATGAAGCCCAACTTGTCATTTGTGTTTTGAGTGGGGGAAGGGTAAGGAAAAGAAAGGGAATGACAGCCAGATTGGCTGGTGGGGTACAGAGGAGACTGTATTCCCTGATATTTTACAATAGCTATGGAAGCCTGGCAGGAATTCTAAAATGTTGGCCAACTGGATTCTTGCAATACCATTGATTGGGCTAGCATCTTGGCCAGTATGTTATAACTGCTCTTAAAACTCTAAGAAAGAAACAAGATGGCATAGGGTTGCCGGATGGCTCTATTTAAAACCATCAAAATGATTGATTTGACATGGGGACAGTTGAATTAGGAGTATAACTTCATATTCTGGTACCATAAGAAAGCAAGAGATAGAATAAGTGGGGTATGCTCATAAATGCACTCTATGAAACCCACTCTATGAAGAAATGTACACCTACTACACCTTCAGTTTATTCTGCTTTTTAAAATTTTCTTAATTGCATGCTTAAATTTAGACAATCAACAAAACCTAATTTGTACCATTTGCTGATTTCCAAGGTCTAAAAGCTCACACAAAAATTTAACAATCAACTTTTTCAAGGCAGTAAAAACTAGCTTAAGCATATTACTGAGTCATTACACATCAGAAATGCCAAATATTACACATGCTGGAAATATTTCTATATAGATTCCATGGGCTATTAAGGCAGCAAATTAGGAATGCGAATAAAGTTATGAATACTTCCATTATGGACTGGTACTTTATCAAAATAGAATTGGAAGCAGGCTTCACTGGTTATAGGCAAAGGCTTTATACTGCTTTTTATCAGGGGTTCTCTCAGCTTCAAGTCAGACAAAGGCATACTGCTGACCAATATAGGGCAATCATAAAAATGAACTTCATTACTCAGCCTAGGTTAGGAGAAATAAGAGATGAAATTGAGGAGCTAGTCTATTAGTCAATCAGTCAAAAAGAATGTATTGAATGCTTATTGGATGTCAGGTACTTTGCTAAATTCTGGGGATAAAAAGAAAGAGAAAACCATGATCTCTGCTCTCAAATGGTACCCTGTTCTAATAAAAGATACAACATACAAATAACTGAGCATTAAGATCTGTGCAGTAAAAATGAGAGATAATCCCAGAAGGAAAAAAGCACTAGAAAGGGGGAAGGGGTTGGAGGATACCACAAAAAGTATTTTACGTCTGAGGCTAAAAAGTGGGTTAATGTCCCTAGTAGGAAAGAACATGCAACATTCATTACTCTGAATTTTGTTTATGCCACCCTCTTAACCTCCAGTCTGTCATCTTCAACTATCCATTGAACATCTCAAACTAGAGGTCTCATAGACATTTTAATCTTAATATGTTCCAAATTGAACTCAATATCTTTTCTCTGCAAACTCTCCTCTTCATAGCTTCCCTGTTGCTGTTGAGGGCACCCCCACTGAAGTCAGCTAGACTTGAAATCTGTGTATTCTGCTTAGCTCTGCATTTTCTCCCACTCCTCCTGTCAATTTGTTGTCAATTCCCATTGATTCTACCTTCACATCTCTTATATGGGCCCCTTTCTCTCTTTTGATGCTGCTATTTTCCTGATGCAGACTTTCATCACCTCCTGTCTAGACTATTGTTCTAATGTTCTGGTTTGAGTTTCTCTGCCTTGTATATTTTCCTACTTCCGTCCATCATCCAAATTGTAATGGTAATATCTAGTTATGTTACCCTCTTAGTCAATAAACACTAGTGGTTTCCCTATTACCTCCAGAATCAAAAATAAAACCCTCTTTTTTGTCTTTTAAAGCCTTTCATCACTTGATACTTTCCTAGCTTTCCAATCTCTCATATTCCTCTCCATACTCTATAATCTAGTGGTAATGGCCTCTTTGATGCTCCTCACACACAAGACATATCTCCTATGCTTGAAAGTCTCTCCTTCTGCATCTGTGCCTTCTGACTTTCTTGGCTCTTTTCATGTCTCAGCTAAAATCTCACCTACTCTAAGGAGGCTTTCTGAGTTTCCTTCCCTCTTAGAAAGAATCCAATTGGAGGTTGTATGTGTGTGTGTGTGTGTGTGTGTGTGTGTGTGTGTGTGTAGATATACTCATATATAGCATTAACTTAAGCCCTGACTGGCTAAGTTTCTCTCATTTGTTAGCAGGAACAGCAACAAGTACCTCAGTTCTGTTTTGCTATTTAACATCAAGTCACCTTTGCAAAGAGAGATTTACTTCAAAGATATAGCAAGAACAAGCATACAAACCGCTTTCCTTCATGACACTTACAGGATATACTTTCTCCTATTTCACCTTGATCTCTAGAGAAGTAGGCTTGAAATGGAGCTAAGGCTCCATTCCTACATATTATTGGTTCCATTAAATTCATGCTTAGACACAACACAACTGCCAATGAGCCTACATCTCACTTACTACTGGGCTGGTGTTTTGAAGATCACTTCCAAAGATAGTGTTCTTTGCTATGTAGGGCATTGATGCTGTGAAGCTGTGGAAGAGGCATGAAGAAAGAGAGGATTTGCAGGACAAGCCAGGCATGCAGACCAAGGTGAACCAGTTATTACAACCAGAAATAGTTCTGCACAGATTATCTATTTTATTACAAAGCTATGCCTACACTCTGACTCCCAGATTCCTGTGACTGACTCTCCAACCTTTTGAGACTCCTAGGATTACCAGGATCTTTTACTAAATGCTGTGAACTAGGCATTGATGAGTGGAAGCAAAGAGAATGAAGGAAAGGGGAAGGTAGATGAAGCTGAGAGGCCTTTGTGAATGCCTTTGCAGCCAAAGAGCAGCTTCTTCAACAGGTGGTTAGCTAATAGAGTCAGTTACACAATTACTCTTAACCTCTTCAAGTAATTTTCCTTGACATGTCTTCATGATTTCTCTGAAACTTGGCTTTCCAATTTCTCCACATGTAGGAATTTTAATCAAGGAAGAATGGCAAAAACCAGATTAAAACTGGAAAGGTAATGAAAATGGAACCAAGAGAAGCACATGGGATAGTCATGAGCCAGCAGGGGAAGAGAACTCCATAGACATCCACAGAAGATTCAAAAGGAGAAATTGTTGGCCAAGAGGATGTTGGCCAAGAGGAGCATTCTTCTTACTTCTCTTCTGACTCTCTCACTAGAGACTCTGTCCAGAGCTAAAGAGCAGAATTGGGTTTCGACATATACCTTTTCCTACCTGGCTTGTGCTGAAGAAGGGTTTCTGCCTTGTCTGAAGATCATCCTATACCATCATTTCATTCTTGAAAGACATTTGACTTCCCTTCAAATATAGATATAGAAAATATAGGGGTAGGGTCTACCCAATCCCTCTGTCCTACCTTTCCCCCCTTTTATCTCTTTACCTTAGAAATAAATTAGCCAATTAGCATAACAAAGTCTGTCTTTGAAGTTTGTAATAGGAGGGAAGATTCAAAGTCATCTAGAAGCAGTGTTGGTAGAGGTTTGATTCACTCTGGGTCAGGTCCAGACACCATTAGGCTCTGGTGGAGAAAGAGGAATTGCTATATTTTAACCAGCCCCTCCAACAGCTGGTTTCCTATTCCTAGTATTGGGAAGGACCCCTCTCTCAATTCCACCATTACCCTAGGCTTCCCAATTTCTCCACATGTAGGAATGAGTGAGCCAGACTCCTCTTCCTCATCCATTCTATTTGATATAGCCATCATGAATGAACACATTCTCTCATAGTATTTAACATAAAGTGTAAAAATATTTCAGATCTTGTACACAGTAGTATATGTACAAGTCATTTCCAAGGTAAGTACCAAAGGAGGAAAAGTAGAATTATGCAGGCAAATCCCTAGGGGTAGGGGGCCACATATTGCTATCATAAAGGTAACACATGAATTGCAGATCTCTGAAAAAACATCAAACTGGTAAACACATAAGAAAATCTGAATATCACACTGCCTGATTAAGAACAGCAAAGCAGAAGCAAGTAGAAAGAAATTAAAAAAAAAACCCAACAAACGAACAGAAATTCTGGATTCCCTTTAAGATCTTCTGAAAGCAAAAATCAAAGGTTAGGTGATACGAGGAGTCTAAATAGTATAAAGAACAAGATAAATTATTTAGCATCAATCAAAAACTTTTCTACGGGTGTTTGAGAAGTAAAAATTGGAGATGAAGAGGGAACCTCTAAAGGAGGAGGATGTAGAAAATGTCTTGTCTACATGGTTTCAAGAAGTCCATCACAAAAACACTCAAATGAGGAAAAGAAAGTTTCTAGACTATGATGACAGAAAAATTTTATCAAGGAAAATGACTGAAACACTTGCTTTTCTGAAAACTGGAAAGCATATAATCAATAAATGACCAGTAATTGTTTATAGGCATTTTTCAAGAGAAGGAAAGCATACTATCAACAACCATATGAAAAAAATTCTCTAAATCATGAATAAGTAGAGAAATGCAAATTAAAGCAACTCTTAGATTCTACTTTAGACTTATATGCTTGGTAAAATTGGTTTAAAAAAAAGTGACAAATTCCAGAGGAACTGTGGGAAAATCAGCACATTAATGCAAATTGGTGGGACCATGAATTAGACCAGCCTTTCTGGAAACATTTTTAAAAATGCCCCAAAAGTCATTTGACTCAGTAGTACCCTTACTAGGTTTGTACCCCCAAAGGGATCAAAGAAAGAGGAAAGGGATTCATATTTTAAAATAATATTTATATAAAAGCTCTTTGTGAATTGTGGTAGCAAAGAACTAGAATCTAAGTCATCAACTAAGTTACTGAAGGAATGGCTAAACAATTTGTGGTGATGTAGATGTAATGGGAAGCTATGAGAAATGATGAAGAAACTTCAGAGAAACCTAGGAAAGCTTGGATGTACTAATTTAGAGTGGAGTAAGCAGAACCAGCAGAACAATTCATATGGTAAATACAAAATAAATAATTTTGAAAGACTTAAGAACTCCAGTTGTTCTTAGAGAAGTAGTTCCTATGAATCACTAATGGAGCATGCTACCTATCTTGTCAGAGAGGTAATAGACTTACGATGCAGATTGACACATCTCTTTTTTGGACTTGCCCAGTGTGTTTTTTTTTTCTTGCAATCTGACTTTTGATTGAAACTGATTTTGATTGATTGATTGAATTTGATTTGATTGAAATCTGATTTTTTTCTGTCTATGCAAGTTAGTTTTCTTTCTTTTTTCTTTTCAGTAGAGGAGAGAAGTGAGAGGAAGAGTAAATGAATTTTTATTAACCCAATTTAATTGAAAAGAAAAAGCAAAATATACATAGTAGAGATTTACAGTTTCATATGCAATACTCTCATTACATTCTGCTATGAACATGAAAATGTTCATTTTGTTTGGTGTTTAAGTATGGAATAAAGAAAAATGAAAAATGAAGGGAAAAAATCCTGGAAAATAGGGGGACCAGAGAAGATACATAATTATTAGATCATATCCTTCACAGTGGTATAAGAGTTGACTTGAAAGTCAATTCATTGCATTCCTCTAAAACACAAGATTGATCCCAAATTTCTAAGTCAAAGGCAATCATCTATTAATATGAAACAATAACCATTCTGGATATAGGCCAATTATATTTTTGTGTATTTTATACAAAAAAATTAGAGTTGTTTCACTAAAAATATCTTATGCCATGTACACAGGAGTATATGCATCTCTAAACATCTATAAACACTTTTCAGAGGAGCAAATAGAATGTGTCAAATTATGTTAATCTGTTAATAAACATGGTAGTTTGACCTGTATGCCAGATGCTGCTACTCACTAAGGATTAAAAGAAAAGCAACAGATAGTCCCTGTGCTCAAGGAGCTCACAGAAAGGTGGGAAGATAGTATGTGAAAAGCTATGTATGAACAAGGTGCATGCAAAATAAGTTCTAAATAATCAACAAAGGGAAAGCACAAGAATGAAATCTAATCAAGAAAAACTTCCTATAAAAGGTAGGATTTTAACCAGGACTCATAGCAAGTCAGGGAAGTCAGTAGCCAGATATGAGGAGGGATAGCATATCAGGAATGGAAGAGTTAGTGAAAATGTCAAGACTCAGGAGACAGAATCTTGTTCAAGAAACAAGAAAAAGGTCAGTTTCATTGGATTTCAGGGAACATGGAGTGGGATGATCAATAAAGAGTAATTGATTATCAATTTAGTAATTATTGAGCAAGCAGTCCCAAAGTATCAGATGATTTACATTGCCTTTTTTTGAGTTTCATCGAGTCTTTGATTCAGTTCTGCACTCATGGATTAGTCAGACATGGCATGTAGCCATATTCATTTCCATGCATCTATATTTATAGAAAAATTTCCCAAGTATATCAAAAACCTTAAAATATTTGGTCCACATACGGAAATTTTCTTGGTTTGAAACATGCCACCAACACAATGATGTCAAGAACAACTGGTATGAAATATGATATTTTACAGGGAAACAGTTCTAGCACATTACATTTTTTTTCTAGCTTTATATCCCCTATTATCTCATGGGCTTAAAATTACAGAGGGAGTTGAACTTAGACATTTTAAAAAATCTCTTGATGCCCATAGATGATGTTGAGCTACATGGCTCTATCAAGAAACATATTAAACAGTTTCTTCATTTTATGAAATAATTTGGCATTGATAATTGCTAAATTCTTAGCAAACCTCAAGGAAAAGCTTCATTCTTGAATATAGAGGTCACAGTGAACCAGTGGATGCTGGTAATTCCTACAAATGCCTTGGTCTCTTCCAGGCAAGACCCATCAAATGTAAAGAGATCAAAGTGATGGATTTGGCTCATGAACACATTAAGAGATTTATTGGCATCTTGAACTCCAAGATGAATTGGAAGGACATATTTAAAGCAATGAAACCTTAGGCATTACCAGTTTTAGTATATACTTCCAGAACTATAATAGAGTACAATAGATTTGGAAAGTATTGTAACAAAAATCTATACAATGTGAAATATATAAATATATAATATATAATAAAATATATAAAATCTATTACCTCAAGGCAGTTCTAGAAAGATGAACAATTCCTTTCCCCAAAAGGGAAAGAGAAATTATAAAAATTCCTAGATCATGAAGTAACTAGGTCAAAATCTGACAGAAAACAATTTTGGAGCAAGCAAACATCACTCAATCTAACAGCAGTAAAAACTGTTTGGTATATACCATTGGGTTTGGTGAGTGTAGGAGAAAGTGGTTTACTTCTTGATGGAGCCTATGAAATGGCTGAAACTCAAGAATGGTATCATGAGGTGACAAATGACTGAGTTATATACATATATTTTATAGAAATGGATGGTAATTCAGAATCAGGTCACTGCCACCAAAAATTACTGAGGGATTATCCTTAAAGAGCTCAGACTTAAGGATGAAACAAGTTGTTCAAGGAAACTGTAGAAACTGAAATATAGGGAGCAGATAGGTGACTCAGTTGAGAACCAATCCTAGAGATGGGAGGTCCTGCGTTCAAATTTGACCTCAGACACTAACTAGCTGTGTGACCCTGGACAAGTCACTTAATCCCCATTTCCTAACTATTACTACTCTTCTGCCTTAGAACCAATATACAGCATTGATTCTAAAATGGAATGTAAGGGTTTTTATTAAAAAAAAAAAAGAAACTGCAACACATCCCTGCAAGTTGTAAAAACTTAGCATCTACAGAATATCTCAGAAGACTTGACCTAGTGGCTAGAAATTTGCACCAGAGGCTATCTTTCATGGATTGATAGATGCCAAATGATCATACTATAAAAAGAGACCTTTAAATATCCTAGAGAGCTCAGCCAATGAATTATACTGGAAATGGACCATTATCACAGACTAAATAAACTGTTATCGCAATTGTCCAGAAATAACATCAATCCATAAACACTTAAGAACAATGTTTTAAATAAATGTTACCATACTTTCAAATACTTATAGTCTCTTAGCGTCATGGGGGAAAATACTCTCAAAATATAGAAACAGAGAGAGGAAATCAAAATCACATGGTAACAGGATGAGGTGCATATAATCCCTGCTGTTCTATCTGCTCCTGGAATGGTACCAAAGATGTTTTCAGTGAGCCTATAGGGGGTGAACTTATGTCTTCAAACTTTTATTCCACTATAAAAAGCAATTATTTAAACCACCTGTACAATAGATTGTAGAATGTTGAATATTATAAAAACAAAAACAGAATAAGGAAATGATCTATTTTTGTTTGAACCTTGTAGAAGAAAATGAAACTAAGGTAATAATAGTGGTAATAATAATGGCATTGATGTAGTGTTTTAAAATTTTCAAAGTGCTTGGCACACATTACAAAAAAGTTTCTTCCGGCAAAGACTTTTTGTTTTGTTTTTGTCTTTGTTTCTACATGCTTAGTGTGGGTCTTTAATAAATACTTGTTTAATTGAATTGAAGTGACTTATTATTATGTTCTTACAACAGCCCTATGAAGTGATGTAGATTTGGCAATTCCTATCCCATGCTGGATACCTAAAACAACATAATAAAATCAATTAGAGAGAGGATTCTGAAAAAGAGGAGAAAAGGGCAAAGGACAGAGTCTTGGGGGTAAACATCCACTTAAGCTGGTTGGGAATATGACAAACCAATAAAGGAGATTTAGGAGTGGTTTGAGTAGAAGAAGAACCAGAAATGGGGAGGGGTGGGTCTCAGAAACTTAACCAAGAAGACAATTTCTAGAAGAAAGAACTGTCCAAATACTATGGAGGTCAAGGTATATAGTGACCCATTTCATGGACTAGACTTTATCCCCCTGAGGACTGAAATCCTATTTACTGGATTTTGTTGCATCTTTTCCTGTCCTCACAATTTTCCCCAGTACTTTGTATATCCATAAATATTTGCTGAATGAAATACATCTGAGGAGAGCCTTGGATTGAGTTCCCCACTTCCCAACAATTATCCTGCTGACTTTCAATTCACCATTTGAGTGATCTTCTTTAAGGTCTTAGAATCTTTTTTGTTTGTTTCTATTAGGAATTTTCAATTTTTCTCTCTCTCTTTTTTCATATTTTATTTTTTATTTTTAAAATTAATTTACTTAGTCAAGTTAGAACATTATTCCTTGGTTACAAGAATCATATTATCCCCCCCCCCCAAATCCTTCCTGTGGCCAATGCACAATTGCACTGGGTATTACATGTGTCCTTGATCAGAACCTATTTCCATGTTGTTGGTGTTTGCATTAGGATGCTCATTTAGAGTCTACATCCCCAATCATATCCCCTCCGAAGGTCTTAGAATCTTGATCTTTTCTTTTAAAAAAAATCATCTCTTTTGTCTTAGAATCAATACTGCATATTGGTTCCAAGGCAGAAGATAATTAAAAGCTAGGCAATGGGGATATATACTTGCCCAGGGACACATAGCTAGGAAGTATCTGAAGCCAGATTTGATCCATTTTGTTTCTAGACCTGGTTCTGGATCCACTGAGTCACCTAACTGCACCTCCCTTCTTGATATCTTTTCAAGTGTCCTTGGATAAATAATTGCTTGTCAGGATGTTGAAGGTAAGGGTTGGATAAGATGACCTCTGAGGTTTCTTTGGATTATAATATTCTGTTACTGCAGAAATGCCAATGGGAGATATTAGGTCTTGTTAGCTAAATTGCTAATTATCATCTCTGTAGGGGATTTGCTGATAATCACTTAATGAGAGGTTTTACTAGGATAGTGGAAGTGGGACCAGAGCAAAGAAACAAATGTGAGTCATGGGGGACATAGGTCATGGTCTAGGTGTCTGAGGAAGGAGAAATGCCAAGACAAAGGAGAAAAGTCTTGATGTAGAAGCAGGAAGAGTTAATGGAAAATGGCACCAACTTTACAATTTGTTGTAGTTCCATACTGGTAAGAGACATTGGTTTCTTCCAAGCCTAGATTTCTCTCTCTGGGTGACAGAATATGTAACCTATTCCTCTACTGCTGGGTCAGCCAGTGCTCACTATTTATGGCTGTGCCACCTGGTCTCAGCCCTCTTGCAGCACCTCCTTTCTTCATTTGTCACCAAGTGTCGCATGGTGACAAGCAGTGAAAGATCATCGGATCCCAAGAGTGCAGGCTTCTTCCTGCATATACACACAGACATGCAAGAACACTGTGGCAGGATTTACTGTCCCCTCTCAGGAAAGTCTTAGATGAGATGGCCCACCTCTTCCATTATAAACGATCGTCTTTCACTTGTCCACCTCCTTGGTTGCTGCCTTTGGCTTTAATCCATCATGGAAATTCCCTTTCTGACTATCGCTCACTCCTTCCCTTTTCATTTTAATCTCCTCCACTACCCAAGAAGGGCTTGAAATACATCCTCGGGGTATTCAGTATGGACACAGCTCTATCTTCAAGATGCTCCTATTAACCAGGGACATTTTTCTTTTGGAGGAAGGGGAGTCCAGTGAGTGAATTCAACTTTGATAGGCATTTGAGCCTTCCTGGTTTCTAATAATGTTTTGAAATTATAGATAGGATGTGTCAAGCTAAACGTCTCCATGACTTTTTACATGCTAATTAATGTAGATTCACGAGGCTGATGGGGGTGGTAGTGGTGGTGGTATATGGCTCTGATTTCTGTAGAGTGAATGACGGGGTTTGGAAGTAAGATAGGGACCTTTTTTTTGTCCACCAGCGAAGTGAAAATCTCCCTCCTTGCCATTGTGACAAGCTCCCAGAGCACACTGTGGCTTTTCCAAAAGGCACTATGGGAGGTTTCTTGACTCCCCTCTACTTAGTATTCTTTGCATTAGGACACTCGGCATGCATGCTTCTCTTTAGACCAGGTGACTCACTTGACTGACTTGTTTGTTGATGGGATGAAAAAATATTTATTAAGCATTTACTATGTTCCAAGTACACAGAAGTTCGACAGTCCCTGAATTCAAGTTTACAATCTAATAAGGGAAGATAGCCATGCCCAGGGAGGGCTATATGGGTCAGGGGAGTCGTAGGAATGGCGAGTGGCATCCTGAGCCTGAGGGAATGATAGTGTAGATTTGGTTTCTGTTTCCAGGGCAAGTGGTGTAAAGATATGTGTGCCTTGGTTAGTGCTCAGAAGTGCAGAATAGCAAGGTCTAGGGGAAGGCTAGACGAGAGCATTTCTCACCAATCAGGAGATTGGTGCTCTCTTAAGTCAGGAGAATTCACTTGTTAGGAAAAGATAAGTCTTGTTAATTAATACTCTCAAGGCAGCTGAAGAGCCTGAATTAGTTTTTAGGAAGACAGACCTAGGCAGACAATACATGAACCATACTGGGGGCAAGATACTGGCACGGGGGGTGAATCCAGGGGGAATAGGGAGAGTATCAAAGGAAAAGACTCTCTACTCTGCAGGTGATTACAGGTAATGAATGAGAGAGCCTTGCCACATATAACACAGTAGAGACCAGAGGTGTTGAACATGAGGCTTCTGTAAGCCTATGCAATGCCTTACCTGACCGATTTATTGATGGAATGAAAAAGCACTTATTAAGCATTTACTATGTGCCAAGCACACAAAAGTTTAATAATCCCTGCATTCAAGTTTACATTCTAATAGGTGAAGATAGTTATGGCCAAGGAGGAATATATTAGTCAGAGAAGCCATAGGGAGGGCTAAAACCTGTTTAAAATGTAATTAGGAAATGTAAGAATTAAAATTTAATCTCAATAATAAAAATATATGTTTTTAGGACAATTAATGATCATTAGAAATCAAGGAATAAAGAAGATACAAAATAAAGACCACGTGTTCATTAGCCCATTTAAAATCTCCGGGCTTAGCTTACCACCACCATCATGCTGGCTGCAAGCCCAAGAAAGAGGCCCAAGAGGACTGCCTACTCCCTAATATCCTCTGTCTACAGGAAGTATGTAATGACAGGAAGTCAGTGGGCTCCCAGGAAACGTAGTTTTTTTTTTTTAGGGTAACAGATTTTCAGTTATACATTACCCATGAGATCCGTGGAAGACTGGTCTCTCCAATGGATCTTGTAAACAGAACCAACTTTGAAATTTCAATAATTTGGGAATAAAAGGAAAAGAGAACAAAACCAATGATTTCTAGGTACATTGACAAAAAGTCAGTTAGGGGGCAGTCCCCTGCGGCATAAGAGTATATATACAAAAAACAAAATGCACTCAACCCCACACAGTTCAAATCACCACATCCCAAAGTTCACTCTGGATCTTCTGGTGCAGCATGTGGACTGTGCAGGCATCTTAATGGTGCCTTCTAATAATACAAAGGAATATAAATGATGTTAATATGTGATTATCTAAATTAACATGAGGCTCTCCTGCAGGAATCCTTATATCTACCAGAGTGACTGTGTTTCTCTTTAAGTTAGACTTCACTGGTGTAGACTGTACACCTCTGAGGAATGTGGCTCAGAAGTAGAGTCATCTTGTTTTGAGTCCATCAATAATTATGACCCTGAGTAAGTTAGTTTTGAACTTTCCAGTTTCCCCATATGTCAGAGATAATAATAATGTCACTGATGAGACAATTTGTTTGGAAATTATAAAATCTTTGAGTTGCAAGGGGTCTCAGGGGTCATCTAGTACAATCTACACATCAGAATAAGATTCCCCCCACATTTCCTTGAAAGTGGTCATCTAGCCTACCTGAACTGGAAGACTCCTAGAGAAATGGTACAGTGGAAAAAGCATTTAACTTATCATGTGCTGAACTGAGAGTCAAAGAACCTGATGACCTTGGTGTCTTCCACGTTTGACTTAACTATGCATTCCCCAGTGCCTGTGTTGGTCACCTTGATGACCATTGGAACAAATTATTCTCTTCTGTCTGTTCTGCCAGGGGAAGTCTTCAAATGCTTGGGAAGATACCTCCCTAACTCACCCATAGGTCTGAGGTCTGTTGGTTACCCTCAACCTGGTTTAGCCAATCTGCTGGAGATGGTTTTACTGGGACACAGCCAGGGCTCACGTTCCAGCTTCTTACAGCCATAAGTGAGAGTCAGGAGAAAGGTGAGCACTAGAGGTGGATGAGCACTCCTGAATGAGGCTCAACAAGAACTCTCACCAGAGTTTCTGGTCCTCCCTGAACACCCCTGGCACACAGTAGGGGCTACATAAGTGCTCATTACTTTCTTTCCTTTCCTTACATCTAGCATCTTCCCAAAGTGAGGAAAGGCATTCCTTCTAGACAAAGTCATGAATACACATTATGATCACCCCGTCTAGGGCAGCAGTTTGTTTCTTACACCAGAGAAAATTCTCGTGACCCAAGACTCCTAAGTGTATGCTAATGAATACAGAAACATAGAACAATAACCCTCTGCCCTCATTATACTCTCATGGGGTAAATGAGACTTTGTTCCTGCCCTACAGCTCTTGTTCTTTTTGACTCCCCTCAGACCTGGGCTCTCTGAGCAACTCATCAGGTCTGGATTTTCTTGCATGTGAATCCTTGGGTAAGTAACTAATCTTAGAAGCTCCATTTCCTCCTATATAAAAGAAAGAGGTTGAACAAGATTACCTTCCTGATTATCTTAGATAAATCTGGTTCTAGGTCTATAAGCTTTTGAGAGAGAACACAAGACTTCCCTAGGCAGCCCATTCCACTCTTTTATACTTCTGATTCTTAGGAAGTCTTTTCTTGCCATTTAAGTCCAAATCATCTTCTCTACAATTGTAATTCGTTGTTTTTTTTTCTTTTTCAAGCCCTTACCTTTTGTTTTAGAACCCTTACTAAGTATTGGTCTCAAGGCAGAAGAGTTAGGAGTTTGTGATTCAGTCATTTTTCAATTATGCCCGACTCTTTGTGACCTCCTTTGGGGTTTTCTTGGCAAAGATACTGAAGTGGCAAAGATACTTGGCAAGGATATTCTACTGTTTCCTTCTTCAGGTCATTTTATAGATGAGGAAACTGAGGCCAACAGGGTTAAGTGATTTGTCCAGGGTCACACAGCTAGGAAGTGTCTGAGGCCATATTTAGACCCAGGATCTCTTGTCTCCAGATCTGGAACTCTATCCACTAAACCACTTAGCTGCCACTAATCCCTTGCTTTTAGTTCTGTCCATTGGGGCCAAGGAGTAGATTAGATATTAAGGGAGGACAGGGATAGGAGTATAATTACAAGGATTACATAGTAAATGCTTGTTGACTTGACATTGAATCCCTTTTTCATATAACAACTGTTCAACTACTGAAAGACATCACATCTTCCCCAGGTTTTCTCTTCCCCAGACTAATCATCTCTGATTCTTTGAATTAATTCTCTGATGACCTGGCCTCTAAAGCCCCCATCATCTTGGGTGCCCTCTTCTAGATTTGCTCCAATTTGTAATTGTTGCTGTTGTTTTTTTAGTAAAACATGTATCCTCAGAGTACTTGGGAGTACAGACAAAGGCAGACAACCCTGTGCTGGTCACTTCCCTTGGTCTAGACATGATTCCTAAGTCTTAGAACCCCAAGACTGAGCTAACTTTTGGAGAGTCTTCTCTCCTCGCAGTACACTATCGTGATCTGATTAAATCATTCAAACTAAAGTGTTAAGGACTTAAAGGAGGGCCACAAGTAAAGAAGGGTAATGCTTCACCCAAAAGATCTTCTCTAAAAGGCACAGAGTTTGATGATCCCAGAGCCCTGACTAAACCTAAAGCTATCCTTGGGTCATAGTGTGGGGGGAAATATGTGGTTTCAGTGTGTGTGGTTCCTATTTAAGGGGCTGTTGCAACAATAAGACAGTGGTTCAGAGTCTCCGTGTATAGCCTTCCATTCCTGGGGTTGCTACTTTCAGTCACTGGGGTGCCAAGACATATGGAACAGGGAGGCCCTGCAGGATTTCTTGGAAGTTGGACTTATCTCATTCCCGCCACAGGCAAGGCTGTGTTCTCTGCACGTGAGCGCCTGCAATTGCCCATGTCCTGGGGATGTTTCCAGAAAACAAACCCGATTCACCTCCAGGGAGCCCTCACCCTGCTCTGTTTGAAAATAAACATGCGATAGTTTTATGATGTGAATTATAGCCCAATAGGAAATGAACTAAGACTATCCAACTTCTTTAAGTTGGTCTGTTCCATGGCTCGGAGAGGGGCAGGGGAGATGGTGTGTGTGAACGTGCAAAGCATTCTTTAAAAAAAACAAAACAAAACAAAACTTCCTCACTTCGAGTCAAAACAGAACATAATTAATACCTGTAGGAAAAATGACATCTTCCTTACCAAAGGAGGCTTGGGGTGTGATGGAAAGAACATTGGACTGTGAGTCAAGAGATCTGAGTTCTAGTCTATATTCTGCCCCTAAAGGAGCAGTACAGCTCTGGATAAGTCATTTAATCTCACTTCCTCTTCTTTAGACACCCTTGGCGGTGCCTCCTAGCTTTAGGTGGTAGTTTCCACTACTGATCTCTGCATCTACGATTCTACCCATCTTGGCACCTTGAGGGTCACAGCCTGATTGGAGACAACATGACAAGAGGGGAAAAACAGAGACAGTCCTGGGTCAGGGCAGCATCCAAGCCTGAGAACGGCTGGCTCTCATGAGGACCCAGGGAGGTCTCATACCCAGACACAGAGATGTTTGCAACAACTACAAAAAAAATTCTTGACACTTCTTGGGCTCCCTCCTGTACCCTCCACCCTTGCACCTCCCCTTCTTCAGCGAGTTAGCTAAACTCTATCTTCGTGGACAGTTCAATGGAAAGTTAGTTTGAAAATACAGTATATCATATTTCATGAATTTAATAGGGTTTTCATGATTTTACAAAGTGCCTCCACCAGACACTCACAGCTGGAGGCAGCTCAGCGGGAGACCAAAAACGCTGCATCTGTGTTTTTCAACTCTTGCCAAAATCCATTGAATTTGATCCGGAATGACTATGAATCTTTGGAATGTACAGTCACTTTTCTCTTGCCTTATCCAAATAAAAAAAGGGGAGGGGGAAGGGGGTGTGGGGAAATGTCCTAGGAGAATTCCATATGGAAACACTAAACTTGCATTATAAAGGATTTCCTATAAACAAAATTATAGTCCAAGATTTTGGACTCTAACCATATTGCAAACAAAGGGCCCTTTTGTGTTGCTGGTATTTAAAAATATATGTATGTATGTATTTCTATGCATATACAGATATTCATTTGGGCTTCTTTTGCAACCTCTCTCACTGTCTTGCTCACCCTCTTCCTCCCTCCCCTTCCTCCAACCAGGGCGAACTCCTAACAAGAACAAACTTTAATCGTTCTGTGCAGTAAATCCCCCACAAATAAATATCCAGGGCAACTTCAAACGGGCTTAATTAGAAGCACATGGGGAGAGTTACACATTCCTGGCTGAGGCGGCTGAGTTGTAATTTAATGTTATGATCTGCCATAAATATGCTCCGTAATGAGAGGAGTTCGGGTTACCCTTCTGTATGTCAGAAAACTGCAGTCGGGTCTTTTAGGTGTCTGCTTTGGTTCACTCATCAAACTTTACATCCCTTAGTCTCAGCACCCTTCCCGCCCCCCTCCCCAAGATAAATTCCCAAATGAAAAAAGAGGTTCCAAAGCAAACGGTACAGTTCCCTATTACCCCCCCCCCCCCCCCGCCCCCAAACCAAACTTTAACAGCCCAACCTATTGCCCCAGGATGAAATTGCCCAGAGGTTCCTCTGGCTTTCCCCTTTCTTCAAAACAATGGTGGTTTGGTCTGAACGCTAGCTGGAGTTTTTTTCTCCTCTTTTTCTTTTTAAACATATAATATATGTGCAAGATTTAGAATGGGGGAAATGAGGTTAAACCATCTCTAGTTCCTTTAACAGTTTTATCACTGAATTATAGGTAGATGGAGCAAGAAGGGACGTGGGAGCATTAAGTTGTCGATCTTCTTGCCTCTGGGTCACATGGACTCCTAGCGGATGGCTATCGGAGCCAGTAAAGCACTCCAGGTACCTGGCTGCCATGTTCTCATTCTAGATTATAAATTCCACGAGGCCAAGAATTGTGGACTAGATACCTTCTCTCCTTCATTTCCTGGCTTGGTGAGGCTCTCCCTCTCCATCACTGCTTCTTGCTGTTGTCAATGTTCTTCGATATCACTAAGAATGAGAAATCCCAAGTAGGTCCACCTCCTAAGTAAGCATTCTTGCTATTAGAAACTTCTCCTATAAACTAGATGTCTTCAACGATAAGGTAAGCCCTTTTGTCACCATTTTATTCTTACAGGAAATAGAGAACAATTGGATTTTCAAAGGAATGGCTTTTTGGGAAGGCTAGCATCTGTGAAGGGGATCTGAGAAATTCTTCCCAATTTTTTTAAACTAATGCCAACTGTTCTACTCCTAAGAAAGCACAGTGTGAGAGACAGAGTGAGGACACACCTTATGTTTTCCTGCCCTTATAATTTTGCTCATATCTTTCCATCTTCTCCCCCACTCCTTCCTAGTCTCCCTCAGCTGCATCACAGAAATCCCATTCTGGGAAAATTTGGGTATTCTGAATTCCTACAAAACAAGTTACCCTCTTTATTCAGTGGGCAATGAATCTCTGGATGCCTCAGGGCATTTTGGGGCCTCAGGAAGGGTATCTACTTTTTATTTGTTGATGTTTGCTTTTCAAATCATTCTCCCCAAAACACAGGGAGACAACATGGTATATTTGAAAAAAAATTGGATTTGGGGTGAGAAGGCCTGAATTCACATCCTGGCCCTGCTATTTATTAGCTATATTACCTAAAATAAATCATTTCATCTGTGAACTCTGATTTCTTTATCTGCAAATTGGGGGTGATAATACTGAAAAAAGACCTCACAAAGTTGTTAGGATAAGATGAAATAAAGTTTGTAAGATGCTTCATAAACTCTGAAGTATTATACAAATGCTTGCTATTGTTTTCACTATTTTCATGCTTCATTTATCTCCCATGGTGTCAAGAACAGAGTAAGGCACGTGTTAGAAGCTCAATTATAATTTGTTCAATTTATTTGAAGGACAGCTAGTGACACAGTTGATAGGGTGTTAGGTGTGGAATCAGGAAGACATCTTCCTAAATTCAAATCTGATCTCAGACACTAGCTTGGTGACCTTAGATAAGTCACTTAACCTGTTGGCCTCATTTTCCCCATCTGTAAAGTGAGCTGGAGAAGGAAAGTATCTTTGCCAAGAGAACCCCAAAGGAGGTCACAAAGAGTTGGACGTGATTGACAACAAGAAGAAAATAAATTTATTTGAGGGAAAAGAAGAAAACCAGTATGTGAAACCTCATTTGAGCTTTTAGGGGCTAAGATAGATGATGAGCATCTCAAAATGAAATTACAAAAACTTAAAATGTCAGAGATAGGAGATACTTTAGAGAATATGGAATTTTTGACTATGCTTTGGCTGAGAAAAGAATATATCAATTGCCTGGATTTGAGTGGGTCTACCTTGAGGGTGAGTTTCTCTCTCTCTTCCCAGAGCATCCAGCTGGATTCATGGGATCTTCTGAGAGCTCACTTCTTCCTATGCCAATCCTGGTTTTGTGGGGCTTCATGTGGTTTTATAATTCAGCCACCACTGAGAAGAAGAATCAGACTGTCTTAACTTTGAGGTTTCAATAAATGCAAAACTCTATGGGTAAAAATACAAGGGAACCTTTTCAATGTAAGACAGCAGGACCTTTAGGGTTCAGGTTGAACTGGTCATCATTGATGTAACATTTAACCCAGTGCTGCAAAGACAGGTTTTGTGCAAAGGACTAACTTCTAGTGGATGATGAAAATGAGGATATTTATGATCTTGAATGAATTTTAGACATTTTAAAAATAGGCCAAAGCATCATAGATTTAGAGAAGAAAGATTATCAGGCCTCAGAGATGATCTAGCCTATTGCCCTCATTCTATAGATGTGGAAACAGAGGCTCAGAAACATGAAATGACTTAGATGGTTAATCAATAGCAGACCTAGGATTTGAACTGAGATTCTCTGATTTCTAAACTTTTTTTAGAATTCAGTCTGCCTCTTTTCTCATCTTGATGCTATTTTATAGAAAACTAAGCCAAATTCAGCAAAGATTGAGATATCGTTTGCTAGGTTTGCTGGCTGTATGGGGGACACTTTTCCTTGAAAGCCCTAGGTTTAGAGGATTAAGTTCTGTGAGCTTGGCAACATTTAGAGGGCACAGTAGATAGAGTGCAGTTGATAGGCTTGGAGTCAGGAAGATTTGTACTGATTTGTACTGATGAGAAAAATGAGATCCACAGAACGTAAATGATTTGCCCACCGCCACACAGATAGGATCCTAGACTTAGAGTTGAAGACACCTTGTCCAACCCACACATTTTATTTGAGGAGAAATTTTGTTTCAGGGAAGTTATAAATAGGAAATCTATAGCTCATACCCAGATCATCTCATGTTCAATCCATGTCTCAGTCTGAAACTTACCCACCTTGACATGCCAATGTCTAGGGAAATCTTTGAGGGTGACTCCCAAAGGAGGCTCAAAATCAACCCCAGGTATATATTGATATGACTGTTCACTGTGATCAATGAAACCAAAAATGGTCTTTCCATGAACATTCTAGCTTCTCTATCTCTCACTATTCCATCTTGGCAATTAAGATAAACAAAGCCATTATTTTTCTCTTCTAAATTTGCTACAGAAATCTTTATTTACACAATTCTTAGTCCATATCAATGCATCAGGACTTTGCTTTGCTGACCAACAGGGCAGGCATAACTTTTGAAATTGTTATGTCCAGTACTGTTCAGGAAAGAGATACTGAGAATCGGAGGAGCTGGGTCCTAGCTCTGCCGAGTCATCTGCAGCCTTAAATTTTCCATATTATAAAATGAAGGTGTTAAACTAGACCATCATTTCTCAAAGCATGGTCCAGAGACTCCTAGGGTCCCCATGATCCTTTCAGGGGGCTGGCAAGGTCAAATCTATTTTTGTAATAATGTTAAGAAATTGTAATTTCTAATATGCTAAATATTGATAAATATAGACCATCTAAACAAAATCTCTTTGGGGGCCTCCTCAATAATTTTTGGGCATGTAAAAGAATCTCAAGACCAAATAATTTGAGAAATTCTGGACTAGAAGATTTCTATATTCTTTATAGATTTAGAAATCTCAAATTAGGAGGCTAATTCTGTAGATATACTTTATCTAGATTTTAGTGAATCTTTCCATGAGGTAGCTTGGTATAATGGATTGAAAGAAAGCTGATTTAAAAACCAGGAAAACTTTACTTCAAGTCCCATCTCTGAAGCAAACTAGGAATTTGATTCTGGGCAAACTATCTAATCTTTTAGTGCTGTAGGCCACCTTCTAAGACCATAAATCAGAAAGAAGGTGCCAATATGCATCAGTAGAAGGAGTTTCCCTCTCTGCAAGTTCCCTATACCAATGAAATCACAACCTCGGTCCTTATACCTATCCCCATTTGATAAACTATCTCAGACTATCCTTGTGGAAAAGATGAAGATATGTGGGCTTAATGGTTATATAATGAGATGATTCAGACCTGGTCAAATAGCTAGACTCAAAACAGTGATGAATGTTAACTTAGCAGGAGGTCTCCAGTGGAGCCCTCCATGAATCTGTGTTTGGCTCAGGGATGTTTATCCAAGTCATTGATAAAAATGTTAAAGGCAAATATAACATGGATATCAAATTATCAAATGACACCAAGCTGAGAGGAATAGTTAACAGACTGGATGAGAGATGCCAAATTCAAAATTTCTTTTGGTAGGCTAGAATGTTGGGCTGAATCTAATAAAATGAAATTAAAGTCTTAAATAGATTAAAAAAACAGTTTCACAAGTAGAAGATGTGAAGCGCATATTTAGATAACAATTGTGGGGAAAAAAAAGCTCTGGGGGCTTTAGTAGACTATGAGTTCACTATGTGTTAGCAGTCTGATGTGGCTGCCAAAAAAGATAATATGAATTTTGGCTTCGTTAAGGGAATCCTAATTTCTAGAAACAAGCAGGTGATAGTTCTGTGCTCTGCCTTGACCAGAACACATCTGGAATATTATACATGGTTCTGGGCAGAATCATTTTCAAAGGATATTCACAAGCTGAAGAGTATTTAGAGGAGGAGAGCTGGGATGTTGGAAAGGCCTTGGATCCATGTTGTATGAGGATCAGTTCAAAGAACTGGTAATATTTAGCTTGGAGAAGAGAAGAATCATGGGGAATATGATAGTTTTGTTTAAGGATTTGAAGGGCTTTCATGTAGAGGGATTAGATGTGTTTGATTTAGCTCTGAAGACAGAACCAGGGGCAATGGGTAGATGAGGCAAAGAGATATAATTAGATTTGATGTCAGAAAAAACTTCCGAAGGGTTGGAGCTGTCCAAAAGTAGAATTATCTGCTTTGCATGATATAGTAAGTTCTCCTTGGATAGAAGTCTTCAAGAATGGCCACTTCTTGGGGGTATTAGAGTAGAGATTCATTTTGGTTGAGGACTGGAATAGATGGTTAATGATGTTGTCCCTTATTAATCCAAAAAAAATCTGTAAGGGTTCTAAAAGGGTGGTCCTGCCCATAATTAAGCAAATGGAAGGAGGAGAAGGTCTTAAGCCTGGAGGCTCAGGTAGGGAAGAAATTATGTCATTGTCATTGTCTTTTTGCTAAGAGGAGCCCACCGTTGATAAGTAGGTCAGTCCTTTCTAAGTAGAGAACTTCCTTTCCAAGCAAAAGCCAACATAAACTTTCTCCCCTTTGTCCACCTCCCTTGCTCACTTGTTCTGAGCCCCTTCCTAAATCCTTTTCAGTTTTCCCTGACTAAATCAGGTACATTTAAAGAACTGCATGAAGAGTGGATAGTTTTGGGATAGAGTAGAAAGAATGTAAATCAAGTGTTAGGAAACATAGGTTTAAATCTTAAATCTATCATTGATTCCACATTATGTGATATTAAAGAAACTTTTCTCTGGGCCTTGAATTTTTAGCTTATAAAACAGAAGAGCCGCTGAGTGGTACAGTGGACAGAGCACTGGGCTTAGGATCAGGAAGATCCATCTTCCTGAGTTCAAATCTGGCCTTAGAAACTTACTAGCTGGTGACCCTAGACAAGTCACTTAACCCTATTTATTCCACCTCTGGAAAATGAGCTGGAGAAAGAAATGGCAAACCATACCAGTTTCTTTGCCAAGAAAACCCCTCATGAAGTAATGAAGAGTCAGGCATGACTAAAAATGACTGAACCACAAAAGAGGAAGACAGAACTAAATAATCTCTAAGGTATCTTTCCAGCTCTAAGATTCCATCTAATTCTGTCCATTTAGAGTAGCCACAACAGGCTGGATGCTGCAGGGGTTACAAGAGAAGGGTGAGATTCAGAACCTGTCATTAGGAAACTTAACATGGCATAGGGACACAAAGTAGAGAATAATGAAGGAGCAATGATCTGCTTCAGATGATAAGAAAAGGTAGAAAGAATCTGTGGGGAAGGAGTCAGGGAAGGAGTTTCCTGGAGGAGTGGTACTTGAGCTAGACTTTGCAGGCTGGGGAGGGCTTAGTTGTATGTGGGGGAAGATGGGGGATAGGGTTATGATGAGGGGAATCCAGGAGACAGGGAATTTTAGACTGGAGAAAGCATTTTATCTAGAATTAGGAAGTTATGATTAAGTCATTTTTCAATCATGCCCGACTCTTTGTGATCTCCTTTGGAGTTTTCTTGGCAAAGATACTGGAGTGGCAAAGATACTTGGCAAGGATATTCTACTATTTCCTTCCCCAGGTCATTTCATAGATGAGGAAACTGAGGCCAACAGGGTTAAGTGACTTGCCCAGGGTCACACAGATAGTATGTGTCTGCAGTTGGATTTGAACTCAAATCTTCCTACTCCAGGCTCAGCACTCTCTCCACTTGTCACCCATGTGCCCACTGAAAGATCCTCTGGAGCTCACAGAGTAGGGATATGACATGCTTTAGATGATTATTCATTTGCCAATTGGATGGTTATTGTTTTGTTGTTTCAGGCATGTCCAACTCTTCATGACCTTCCCTGGGGTTTTCTTGGCAGATATACTGGATTGGTTACCATTTAATTCTTCTGCTCATTTGACAGATGAAGAAACCGAGGCAAACAGGGTTAAGTGACTTGCCCAGGATCACACAGCTAGGAAGTGTCTGAGTCAGATTTAAACTCAGGAAGATGAGTCTTCCAGACTCTGGGTCTGGCACTCTATCTATTGTGGCCCCTAGCTGAACAGAGTTAGAAATGAGGATTGAAGTCTTGTCTCAAACACTTCCTGGCTGTGTGCTCTTGGGTATTATACTTGACTTTTCAACAGCTTGATTTTCTTGTGCACAAAATGGGTGAGAAAGTAATGATTCTCACAGGGTTGTTGTGAGGGTAGCATTTTATAAACCACATGGTATACACACATATGTGAGTGTTCCTATGATAGTATGGTCATTCCAGGTAGGAAAATCCATTCATGAAGGGAAAGGAGAAGAGATTATATGTGTGTGTTCTGAGAACAAGTGAAATAGAGCAATTGATAAACCTCATCCTATTTTATTATTATCATTATAGAATCGTGGACTTAGAACTGGAAGAGATCTTCAGGATCATTTAGAATAATGCTTTCATTTTACAAATGAGGAAACTGAAGTCTAAGGAGCTTAAGAGACTTGGGTAAAATGTGACAAGGTAAGAGGCAGGGTTATTCCTTCCCTGGTTCTTGGACACTAAACCTGGTATTCATTCCATTGCCTCATGCTGCCTGTCTAGTCCTTTGTAGCTGGCAGTGGTGGATGGGGTAACTGACTTAAAGGCTGACAAATTCGAGTGAGGGCTGAGTGAAGGGGAAGGCATTTTCAGGCCAATTCTAGGCACCTGAGGGGATGACAGAAAATAGAACATTTAGAACCACAGGCCAGATCTCATCACAAGGGAACGAAACCTTATTTTGAAGTTCTAGGATCTAGAACTAGAAGGAAACCAAGGTATTCTAGTTCAATCCCCTCATTTTGCAGGGGAGGAAACTTAGAACCAGGAGGGAAAGTGACTTACCCAAGGAAACACCACTAGTTAGTAGTTAAGCCAAGATCCAGATCCATAGCCTGACTCCCAATGCAGTATTGTTTTCCACTAACTAGATGTGAGTCAGATTTGTGTTCCTCCCTGTTCCACAGTTACTTTCAAAAGTTAACCTCTCCCCAGTAGGAACTGTGCCATTTTTTCTGGTTTTCTCTACACCAGCACTTAGACTAGTTACTTGCACATAGAAAGGGTTTAATAAATGTTTCTTAAACTGAATTGAATTGTGTGATTTTGGATAACTTATTTAACCTCCTGAGCCTCAGGTTCCTCATCCGTACAATGAGACTAAAATATTTGCAGTGCCTACCCAGAAGAATTGTTGTGAGGAATGTGTTCTGTAAATCTGAAAAGAGCTACATAATGTGAGTTATCATTATTAATATTACCCTGAGCAAAAGGACAAGAAATATTGTTGAATTGCATTAGAAATTCAAATGAAGGGGAAATATGTTTATACCTTGTCTTCCCAACTAGCCTGTAAGCCCTTTTTCTTCAGGGTGGGGATTGTGTCTTATTTATGCTCTTCCAAGGGGTCAGGGGCACTATCAGTGCCAGATAAATCATGTTGATTGGATTTAGAAGCTAGGTTGCCCAGATGCAGGAAACTAGGATTTGGAGTTAGGAAGACCTGAATAATTTTGCCTCAGACAATTAACTTGCTGTGTGCTTCTGACCAAATCACAAAAGCTCTTATAGCCTCAACGTCCTCTTCTATTAAATGGGTATATAGATATACATATATTATTATATAATTATTACATAATAATTTTATATATATCCCTCCCTTGTTATGAAGATCAAATGAACTAATATATGCAAAATACATTGTGAAGCACCATGTCATACAAGATATTATGATTGTTGCTGTTGTTTCGGACCCTGGATCACTTTGAAAGAGGAGGCAGTTGACTGCGATTTAGCATGATTCCTGAGATGTCCAAAAGGGACCATGCTCCTGAGGTCTCAAATGACTAGAAAAGAGGATGTGATGGTTTATCCTAGAATGTTTTTAAAAAAAGCTTAAATGGTAAATAGTCCCAGGAGGGATCACCAGCAATTTCCTAAGGCATTAAGTGATGTAGATAGCTCTTTCCTAGAGAGCAGGGTTTGATTTGGGGAGGTCGATAGACTATGGGCAATGGGGCTTGAAGAAATGAAAAGGACCTCTGTTGTTTGTGGGGGGGGGGAGTCACCAAAAGAAGCACTGAAAACAATCCATGCCAATTTGACAATTTCAACTCAGGCTGACCCTTCTCTAATGTCCACTGGGGACTGGAGAACCAGTTGCATTCCATCTCAAAGGGGGTACAATAATCTCATCTCTTCCCATTATTAGTGCCAGTTGAGTTAATCATTTTGGAGAAAGCCTGGTCAAACAATGCCAGTTTTGAAGGAGTATTATTTCCATTGTCTGTTTGAATTTGGCCCAAGTTGGGTGTCTAAGAAAAGGCAATTGATCTTCTTTAAAAAGGGAATGATTCTAAAAAATGAATAAAAAAATACCAAAAAACATAAAAATAAAATAAAAAGGGAATGAATGGAGGGCAGCTGGGTGTCTCAGTGGATTGAGACCCAGGCCTAGGGATGGGACATCCTAGGTTAAAATCTGGCATCAGACACTTCCTAGCTATGTGACCTTGGACAAGTCAATTAACTCCCATTGCCTACCTCTTACAACTCTTCTGCCTTGGAACCAATACCGAGTATTGATTCTAAGACAGAAAGTAAGGTTTGTTTGTTTTTTTTTTTAAAGGCAATGGGTGGCCAAATGATGGAAACTTGATCTTACAATCTGGGACAGATGATAATTGCTGTAATTCAATTATCAACCAACTGGGTGAGGAAGGGGAAGTCCTGCATAGCATGCTACTCAAATTCTCCACAAATCTGGAATCACATTCATGAGTTACTTTCAGGGTAAGACTTTTTTTTTTAATCCCTTTTTGCCTGAGTTCCTTGAATTAAATTTGATGATGAGGGAAAGAATGGATGAGATCTACTGAGGTTCAGTTATTTAGAACTTTTATCAAAAGCCTAGAGGTAGATAAGACAGCCTCTGCTTATAGGGTAAAACAAATTAATTTTAAGTCTTTGGGATTTTCCTAAATTAGTTAGGAAGTAATTATGAAACCAAAAGAATTCAATTCAATAAACATCCATTAAACACTTATATGCCAGGCACTGTGCTAGGTGCTTGATGTACAAAAAGAGGCAAAAGACAGTTCTTTCACTATATAGAATAACAGATTTAGATGTGGAAGGAACTTCTCTCCAACTAGTCTAACCCCTTCACTTTTTAGGAGAGGATACAGGCTCAGAGAGGTTAAGTGATTTGTCCAAGGCCACATGGGCAGTCATTTTAAGAGGCAGTTTTTGAACCAGGTCCCTTGACTCTGGAGCCAATGCTTTTTGCATTGTACCACAGTCTCTCTTCAAGTTTCCAAGTGAAGATTAAACAATTTGCCAATCTTTCAGGAGTTTACAGTTGAACCCTTGTGATAGGAGAGATAGTAACAGATTCAACAGACATATAAAATGATATCATTAAGAAAAGAGGCAAGGATGGAATGGGAAAGGAAGTCAGAGGGAATGGTCAAAGCTCATACATGGGTCAAATGTATTTTAGCAGTGGAAAAAGCTCAGAAGCTGGTTATCAGAAGACCTGGAATCTAGTCCTACCAAGCTACTGTGTGTCCTTGAATAAATCACCTCATTTTTCCTTATCTATAAAGTAAAGAAGGTTTCCAAATCTGGGGAAGAGTCTGATTGCATCATGGCAATTGTGGTGGCGATGAGGATGATTTTGGCTAACATAAGGTTTGAAAAAGCACTTTATATTTATTATCTCATTTGATACTCATAATGAACCTTTGAGGAAGGCAGAATTCTTATCCCCATTTTGAGATGAAAAAAATAAGGCAGAGGTTAAATGACTTGCCCAGGGTAACATTACTAGGAAATGACTGAGGCAAGAATTGAATGAAGGACTTCCAGACTCTAAGTCCTTCCTTCCTTTCCTTCCCTGAGAGATGATAAGTAATTTGAGCTGGCCCATACATGTATTATCATGTAAAACACAACGGCAATTAATTCTTAAATTCTTTCTACCTCAGTTTCTTTACTTCTAAAAGAGAGATGATAATAATAGCCCCTACCTCCTAGGGTTGTTATGAGAAGCAATGATAATATTAAAAGACTTTGCAAACCTTAAAGAACTATATAAATAATATATAAATAATAAATACTATTATAAATAAATACTATTATTCTAAAATAACTATCATTAATATTAAAGCCAGAATTGGACTATTAAAGACCCTAGTTAAGTCAAACTGGTATCTATCTTGTTTCTAGTAAATGTTATGTTCATTCCTACCTCTGGGACTCAGCTTACACTCTTACATCCCCTCCAATAGGGATGTCCTCAAAGTCCTTTGTCTATAATTCAAAATTTAGCCATCTTTAAGACCCAGCTCAAGTGCTAGCTCACCAGACCTTTTCTTTGATCACTTTAGCCTTAGTTACTATCCACCCACTCTTTTCTGAATTCCTACAACACTTAACAGACTTACACTGCTATATTTTTTGGCTCTTAATGATATTCTGATCTATATTGTTTGTGATTCTTTTCTTCCATGTCCTTCACAGAAGAGACTGTAACTTGTATCTCTTTTGTATCCCCAAGGGTACCCAGCAAAGAGAAGGCACTAGGTACTCAATTAACATTTGTGGGATGAGTGATTTGCCAAATGTTTAGAGGTAAAATAATCTAGAGGCTCATAAATGGACCAGAGAGTAGGAATGTCTCCAGAATCAGACAATTTAACCTCATTTAACTTAAGCTTTTATTTCTATAGATAAAGGGTAATTAAAATAATAGAATATTGCAGCAGAAAGGACCTTGAGAGATCACTTTGTCCAACACTCGAATTTTACAAATGAGGACACTAGATACTAGAGAAAGGGAATAATTTGACCAAAGTCATTGGCTCATATCAAATGATCACAGGATTCTGGATTTAGAATTACTGTCTAAGGGACCTTAAAAGCCATGGAAATCCAGCTCCTTCATTCTAAAGCTGAAGAAAATGTGGGCAAGGTAGACTAAATCACTTGCCAAAGGTTATATAGGTCCTAAGTGTCAGAGGTGGGATTCAAACCCAGGTTTAGTACCTAGAGTTGGTTAGGGGCAGAGATAGAATGACATTCCTTTCCCCTTTACTGTCTCTTTCCTATATTGATCCAGGATTCTTAGTTTTCCAAAGGTCTTGGCTCCATGATCTTACTTGATGCTCAGAAATACCCCTGTGGGACAAACAGGTAAAATATTATCCTATCCATTTTTAAATGGATA
This sequence comes from Monodelphis domestica, assembly GCF_027887165.1. Lineage (NCBI taxonomy): Eukaryota > Metazoa > Chordata > Mammalia > Didelphimorphia > Didelphidae > Monodelphis > Monodelphis domestica. The sequence goes on along the minus strand of NC_077229.1, from coordinate 417,080,281 downwards.
AAGAAATGAAAGCCTATAGAGCTGACTCATTTTGTTATTACTAACAGCAAAAACAAGACAAGTTCATATAATACTTTTAGATCTGTCAATTACTTTTCTCATAATAATGATGTCAAGGAAGTAATATACCTATTAATATCCCCATTTTATAGATTAAAACATTAAGATTCAGAAGTTGTTGCTTTTCTGTAACTGTTTAGCCAGCTTGTTCAGGGTCACATCCCAGTTTATATCCAAGGAAATATTTAAACCCCAGTCTTCCTGATTCAGAAGCTGGGTCTCTATGTGCTTTGATCCATTGCTTCTCTATTATGCTAACTATTAAATATTATGTTCTATAACTTGTTAAACAGTGGAGTCAAGACTAGAACCTGGGACTTCTGGTCCCTCCTGGTCCAGTTAATGGCTGATTCAAGGTCATGAAATTGGCTAAAGATGGCACCAAGACAGAAAAGTAGGAATGGAGGCTTCTAGTCCTAGATTCCATGGACCACCATGTTTCACATGAGGAACACTGACATTCTGTGCCCTGGAGTTGTTGGGTCATGCTTTGCTTTTCTGCTTAATCAAAATACACAGTTCTGAACACATCCTATTCCTTTCCAGCTTCTGAAAATCAAGCCTCATTATCTGTGCTTGAAGCGCTCTCTCCAGCAGCCACATAATAGAAGGAAAATGTTCCCGGTTTGGAAAGAGTGCAATTTCTGATGCTAAATTGCTATGTGGAGCAGAGGGAAAAGTGCAGCTGGGTATTCATTAGCTGCGTTCATTCTAACATATTGAAAACAGCAAAGAATATGTTGTAATTAATAAGTGAAAGCATGTGGCCCAGGATTCTAAAGGAGAAGGCTCAGTGGGTGAGAGGAGGCATTAGCATCACTTCAGGTGGTACTATACCACTCCCTCGCCTTGATTTCATTCTGTCTTTGGGGCAAGCTTGTAGTGGTGATTTTTCCATGTGCCTACAGTTGTGAAAATGCAACATAGCTTTAAAAGAACTTGATGGTGAGATCCTAAATGGTCACAAGATGGAGCTGTTATTCTATAAACATCTGACTGTCCTCTTTTTGTGTTTCTTCTATCTAGATTTCTATTATTTGCAGATTTATCTCTGTTTCTTTGGATACCTTCTTTTTATCCTATGAGTGGATAGTGGGTATATGAGTATGCTTCCAATTTTTATTTTTCAAGTTTATGATCACTTTGAGTAGCTAGGTTGTGCAGTCAATGGATTTCTGGGCTTGGAGTCAGAAAGACTTATATTGACGTCATTTACTTACTAACTGTGTGACCTTGAGCAGGTCACTTAACCCTATTTGCCTCAGTTTCCTCACCTATAAAATGAACTGGAGAGGGAAGTGACAAACAACTCTAGTATCTTTGTCAAGAAAACCCTAAATGGGGTCATGAAACAAATGAATGACAATAAAATGATAACTTTGGTGTGAGGAACTTCCTTCTTCCACTGAAGATGGGCAACTGCTCTTCATCTTATAGTCATAGAGACTTTAGAACACTGAGAGGTTAAGTTACTTGTTCAAGGAAGATCTTAAAACCAAGACTTCATGATCAGAAGTTGGTCCTCTTTGCACATGGACCTCTTAATATGACAGTGCAGAATCATTCTTTATGCCTCCTTTTTTCAAAACTAGAAAGACTTGAGCTGGAGAGTTTCATCAGGAATACTATCTACATGTGTATTGTAGCTGACAAAGCTCCTTCATATCTATTACCTCTTTTAATCCTCACAACAATACTTTGAGGTAGAAAATTTTAGTGCTGCTATCTCTGTTTTATAGATAAGAGAAATAAGATCTGGAGATTTGAAATAGATCCTTTTTATGATATCAAAAAGGACCTTCTAAGTCTATTCTTCATAGGGTTTTTAGCATAAACAAGTATTGTACTTTGTCAAAGGTTTTTTGTATATCTATTTAGATAATCATGTGGTTTGGGATGTTTTTAATATGATTCTGTTGACTCTTTTCCTAATGTTAAATTTTCTTGAAACCTCTGGTATAAATCCAACTTGGTCATAATAAATGTTTCTTAGATAAATTGTTGTGATTTTTTGGACAGGATTTTTTTTAAACTTTTGAATTTAAAACATTTGAACTGATAAATATTTGGATTGATATTTAATAATATTGATATTTGGTTTTCCTTTAATCATTTCTTGGTTTAGGTGTCAGAGCTGTCTATATTTATCTCCTAGAAGGAGATTGGTAGAATACTTTCTTTCACTTTTTTTTTGGGGGGGGGGAGATTTATCTAGTAAGGTGAGAGACTTTAGACAACTAATGTAAAGTCACCTAGCAAATTAGTGGCAGTGTTTCAATTAGATCTCTAGTCTTTTAACTCCTAGTCTATCAAAATATGATGCCTAACTAAATGTGACTAACCTGTGGGTACTAGTCTCTGGTGTTGAAATAAGCTAAATCATGCTGAGGACTCTCTTATCAAGAGCCAAGGGCTAGACTAGTCAGGTCTCTGCTTATAGAAGCAGAGAAAATAGAGCAATTTTGAACCTTCAGAGTTTTCCTAATTTAGTTAGGAAGCAAGTTTTTAATCCACGAGGCATCAATTTCATCAACCTTTAAAGTTTAGATGAAATAAGGTCTCTGGATGTCAGGACTTTGGAGTCTAACCCAAGAGATAAAGAATTAACAAGATAAAAATATATTGTTGGTCAATAACCATGTATTAAGCATCTAATATGTACCAGGCACTATGATAAATATTGAGAATACAAAATAAGATAAAAGCTAGTTCCTGCTCCCAAGGAATTCACAGTTTAATGGAGATGAATATTTTCCATATGAGAAATTAAAACATCTTAGTGTTATTATGAAAGTGGTTTTGAGAATTTTGAGAATTACTGGACTTGAATATTATCTCTAAGGTCCCTTTAAAACATCCTATTATTCTATTCAGTTGGGTATTTATTAAATAAAATGCTATGTTTACTCTTATAAATGGTTTCAGCAGATAATAATGTTTTAGAGTTTAAAAAGTACTTTTCTCTGAAAAAATCCTTTGAGGTAGGTAGTATAAATATCATTATCCCCATTTAATAGATGAAAAAATGGAGACTCTCAACAGTTAAGTGAGTTGTCAAGGTCTAACAGCAGATATCTGAGACAACATTCAAATTCAGCATTAGAACTCTTTTGAAAGTGATGCAGAGTGACTGGAATATTGTTGTTTTCTATTAAAATAAGAAGCATCATTGTAAGTTGTTTCTTACATGTATGTGGCTTATGAATTATGAGTCAGAGGCCCTCGCTGGGAAACAACCCCCCCTGCTTCTCCCTTTTGCTCTGAAGATGCTGCTCTAAAATGCTGCCACATGTTTTAAAAGACAAAGCCTAGTTCTAGAGTTTAGCATCAAGGAGAAGTAGTCCAGTACAGATTTTCAAGGGTAGAGGATAATGCCCTTCTTTTACAAATGAGGAAACTAAAGTCTGGACAGATTTATTTAAGTGACTTAGGATCAATTCAATTCAATAAGCATTTATTAAGCACCATGCTAATTAGCTTTGGGGGATACAAAAAGAGGCAAAAGACAGTCCCTGCCCTCAACAAGTTTATAATCTAATGGAGAGAGAGACAACATAAAAACATATACAAAAGAGGTTATGAATAAGATAAATTGGAAAAATAGGAAATAATTAACAGAGACAAGGCACTAGAATGATGAGGAGTTGGGGAAGTCTTCTTGGAGGAGGTGTGATTTTAGTTAGGACTTAAGGGAAGCTAGAGAGATGAATAATGAGAGAGGAAGAGGGGAAAGTGTTCCAAGCATGGGGAACAACCAGAGAAAATACCTGGACTGAGGTGTCTTGCTTGTGAAACAGCCAGGGAACCAGCATCATTGAATCAAAGAATATGTGTTAGGGAGGAAGGTGTAATGAAAGTGGGAGGATAGGAAGGACTTTAGAATCCTGCAGAACCATTACTCTTTCCACACCATGTTGAACGGTCAAAATCACAGCACAGTCACAGAACTTGGACCCAGGTTCTGTTGGCTTCTAGGTGCAAAAAAAAGCACAATCTCAAGTGTAAGCAGAACTTTTAAGTGAATTTTAGGGAAGCTGAAATTGTCTTTTTCCTAACTGTCCAGGAGTTGTCCTCTTTTCTTCTGAAGCATCATGGGTATCTGTTCAAATAGCATTGGGCTTTTTGAAGACTGACAACTGGGGGCTTGTCTGGCCAGATGCCTGGACTTGGATATGTGGACCACCTCAATTATTTTTTTCAGGCTATATGTGACTGGAGCTTCTCTTTGCTTATGAATCAATGGGTAAAAGAAAAATTACCACCTAACCCACAAATACCTGCAGGTGTTTCTCTTATTCACTTTGGCTTTTTGCCTTTTCATTTCAGTCTCCCTCTTTCCTCCCACATCCGACCAACATCCTGAACATAGCCACCAACTTAATCTCTCTAAAGCTCAGCTTTCATCAGTTCACCTGCCTTTCCTGCTCAACACCCTTCAATAGCTCCCCATTACCCATGGGACAAAGTCTTCCTTTTGGCATGAAGGCCCTTCACATATAATTCTTACCTGTCTTCTTGACCTAATCTCCTAGTGTTTTCTGATGCAAATGCTATTTCATAATAACTATAAAAAGCTTACTTTATAATACCATTATATTTGGCAGTTCTTTGTTTAGAGCTTTGTATAAGGTATCAGACATAAGAAATTTATATAAAACAGGGTCACTAATGAATCTTATAATATAATAGGTAGGTAAGGTAAACCAGTCCCTCATTCAATAAGCAAGTATGTATTAAGCACTTACTATGTTCAAGGCATAGCAGAAAATGGAAAAAGGCATGTGATAAAGGCATTAGAGATGTGCAAAAACAAAACCACTAGGTGAGGTCAGAGGAAGAAAACTATTACCCCAATCAGATTCATGAAGGCTTCCTGTAGGAAGTGGCATTTTATTTTAACTTTAAAGTACCAAATCATCCCTATCAGCTGTCATTTGTATATGAATTCTTAAAGTCTGCAAAGCACTCTACAATAGGATAGATGTTCTCATTTGAGACCAACAACAATGCGGTGAATAGTTAGGTGCTCTGGTTCTTATGAATCTCATCTAATGAATTAGGAAATGAAGAGGTCTATGATTTGGCAATGATCACACAACCAGAAGAGTCAGAAATAGAATCTGAACTCAAGCCCATAGTTCTTTTCATGACCTGACACTGCCTCATAGAACTTAAAGCTAGACAGAACCTGAGAGGTCCCCTAAACCAATCCTTATAATTTATAAATGAGTAAATTAAGACTCAGAAAGGTTAAATGACTTAATATTAAGTAGGTAGTAGAATTTGCATTTGAATCTAGACCTTCTGATTCCAGATCATTGGATCATAATTTAGAACCTTTTAACAAATTAAATGAGATTAGTTTGATATTGAATGTATTTTCTGTGGAGCTTCAAGAGAAGAAAGGTATTCCAGGAAGGACATGATAAAGGATATCTGAGAATGTCAAATTAATCTGACCCAGAGCAGAGGGGTCAGGAATCCAGGGTTATATGATGACAACTGAGGAAAGCAGAGACCATGGCATGGGAGGACCAATTCAACAAGACCAGATGAAAAAGACCAGCGTGTCTTAGATGAAGGCAGATTGGGAAACTGGTTTGAAGAAGTCAGAAAAGCTGGGATGTATAGTGAAAAAATGCAGAGGACTTGATTTCAGAAGCCCTTGATTCAAGTTCTTGCTCTTTCACTGATCAGTTATGTGACCTTGGGCAGATCATTTCATCTGTGCAGGTGTTGGTTCCTTTTTCTGTAAAATGGTTCTAAATTGGAAAAAAAAATCTGGATTATCCTTCCCAGCTTTAATATTTTGTGCTCCTGAGAGAAGACAGAAGTCTGGATGTATGTGTGTGTGAGTGTGTGTGTGAGAGAGAGAGAGACAGACAGACATACAGACAGACAGAGACAAGTCAGTAGGCATGGGATCATCATGGCATCAGGTCAGAGATGCATTCAGGACTAAGAAACTATGGATATTAATATCTTCTCAAAGCCTTGTGAAGTTCTTATGTTGCTGCCTCCCAAAAGCTCTTAGAGTAACACTGCCCTTGACAAAATGTGTTGACAAATGTTGAAATGAGCTACCAAAGGAGGCTTCTCTGGATAATTTTAGAAACAAAGGTCCCAAGAGTCTGGGAATAACTTAGATTCATGGGCTTGACGGTGAGAGCATGGACTTGCTGGCTTCTTGTTTGCATACCCAGCCCCTTGAAGCCAGACTTGGTGTTATAGTCTTTACTATAATCTAGTAGAGTAGATTGGATAATTAGACCATTTCCAGGGACCCAACAATAATGTGACTTTAAAGTCTAATATGGGCCTAGAAGTAGAGGGGCACTTTGGGCCTCAAATCTAATTTTATTCATTAAAGTGAAATAACATCTAGATGATGCTTCATAAACCATAAAGTGAATACAAATATGAACCATTTGGGGGATTACTATCACCTTATTCTCATTTTATTTATTATTATTATTATCATTAATGTTTTTATTTTGGTCCTTGGGAAGAGAACACTCCTGAACATGGCTGTAAATTTCAAAACCCACCAGAGATTAAATAAGATGCAAAGAACTGCATCCTACGGAACATCATTATCTCCAAGGGCTGAATGCCTCTTATAATGATGATGATAATGAAGATAGTAATTCATATTTTAATCTCTTGAAGTAGTACAATTTTAGACTTTCCAGAAGGTTTTCATCCCTAGTATCCAATCAAATCCTTAAGACATCCCTAAGATGTAGGAAGGCTGTTCTGTCTGATTGCCTTCTTCTGATAGTGAGGAAAGTGAGATTTGGAGAAGTTATGAGTTGGTGAAGCATAATGAAAGAAACATTTGACCAAAGGTCTGGAGATAATAACAAGAAGCCTGTATTAAGTACCTACCATGTACTAGGCACTGTATACTAGGTGTTGGAGAGAAAAATAAAACAAAAGACAATAAGATCTCATTGTCTAATGGGAGAGAAAGTAGGAGATGAAATTATATACAGGAGAAATTGGGGAAAATTATAGAGACTTGAATTCACATTTCAATTCTGAGAAATATAACCTTAGGCCAAGCACTTCTCAGAGCCTCAGTTTCCCCATCTATAAAATATTTATAATTATATAATGACCTTATATTATTGGGAAGAAAGCACTTAGTAAAGTATAATGTGCTATATAAATTCGAGCTTTACTAAGTGATTTACCAATGCCAATAATTAGCAAGTCACAGAATCGGATTGGAACTCATCTTCCTGGCTCTGATTTCAGAGCTCTGTACTCAATGGAATATGCCTTTTTAATTTCCAAATAATTAGTATCTATTAACAAATATCCATTGATCATTTACTGTATGCTCATCACTGTTAGGGTATATATGTATGTTTGTATGTTTGTGGGTGGGTGGGTGTGTATGTGTGTGTGTGTGTGTGTGTGTGTGTGTGTGAGAGAGAGAGAGAGAGAGAGAGAGAGAGAGAGAGAGAGACAGAGATTTTTAAAGGAGAAAAAACAGGGGTTGCTGCTCTCAAAGAGGTTATAATATATTTGGAGAGATAAGACTAACATACCCGAAGGAACAACAAACCATACAACACAATATATAATTAAGCACTACATTATATGATACCTGACATCACCCAGTTTTCTTCAGAAGAGAGGAAATGAGGGCTGACAGAATAAATTGTCAGGGGAAATTTCACAGAGGAGGTGGCTTCATAAAATATAAGCTTCCTGAAGACAGTGACTATTTGCATCTCCAGTTCCTTACATATGGTAGGAGCTTAATAAATGCTTGGTGGTTGATTTAGTGCTTATTAGATAGGTGGTTGAAAAGGAAAGATGTGAATACTAGATTGGGGATGGGTATAAGAATGTCTGTGAGAAACAGTGAAGTGATCAACTTGGATTGGAATGAGGGATGTGTTGAAGAGTAGTGAAAATGAGATGAGTAGGAGGCAGCTAGGTGGCTCAGTGGATTGGGAGTCAGGTCTTAGAAATAGGAAGTCCTGGGTTCAAATGTGACCTGAGATACTTCTTAGCTATATGACCTTGGGCAAAGTCACGTAACCCCCATTGCCTAGTCCTTACTGCTTTTTTGCCCTATATGCAGTATTAATTCCAAGATAGAAGGTAAGGGTTAAAAAAAAAAAGAATAGAAGGCTGAAGTCAGGATACAGATACTCTTGAGGGCCAGGCAGAAAAGTTGGTATTTCATTTTGTAGACAATGGGTAGTCTGAACAGTTTTCTACACGAACCTTTCTTTACTGTATAGAGTTGTCCTTTAGTTATTTTACTACATGTTGCTTACATTTTTACAATTATTTTTTCTATTATCAAGAATTCTTTCCCCCTTCTCTCTTATCTACTGAAAACAAAGGAAGAAAAAAAAGAAGAGAGAAAATGAAAGAAATACAAAGAAACCTTGTAAGTACAGTCAAACAAAATATATTCCCAAATTGGTCAGTCCAAGAAAGAAATGTCTTATTCTGCATGTATGTCTTCTAACTCTTATACTATGACATAGCCAGAGGACTTCTCTCCTCTACACTTGGAGAATTTATGGGGTGTCATGACTAAGAAGTAAGTGGATGAAAAAGTAAGGATCTTACCTTACCTTAGTGACCACATCACTAAGATGGAAGATCCATTAAAATATTTAAGCATTTGCATGTATGTCTTGTCTTCTCAAGCAAGATTTTAAGCACCTTCTTCTAATTATGTTTTAGTCTTCTGACATCCTTATGAAGTGGGTGAGGAAGGAATTATCACTCCAATTTTGCAGATGAAGAAAGAAGCATAGAGTGGATGAATGATTTGTTCAAGGTCACATGGCTACTTGGTGTTAATATCTACTAGAATTGTTGAAATAACAGCATTTCAGACTTGAAAGGAATCAAATGTTGAACAGCACAGGGTCAAGGACTGAGCCCTGCAGCATTCTACTAGATATCACCTTACAAGTTGACAAGAATCTATTAATCACTTTTCTTTAGGGCTAGTTATCAAACCACTTCTGAATACTCAACTACATTATCCTCTATCTATCATGTCTCCAGCCTTTCTACCAAGATACTGTTAGAAATGGATAAACACCTTGTTGAAATGTGGGCATAATCTGTCTATACTACTATAGATTTTCTCCAAGCTATCACTCTAGAACTGTCAAAAAAGGAAATGAAATTATTTTGGTGTGGCTTCCTGATAAACACCTTTCAGAATCTTCACAAACCATTCTTTTAATAATCCACTTGAATATTTTGCTAAGCAAATTACTAGACCCAGTCTCTCCCCCTTTACAAAAATTGGGATAAGCTTACTCAACTCCAATCCCATAGAAGTGTGGAAGATAAAAATAAAGGGAAAAGACATCCCCTGCTTTCAAGGATCTCATGGTCTAAGTCTCATGGTCCAGGGTAGACAACGTGCAACAACCTATGTGTTCTAAAATATTTCTAACAGCTCTCTTTGTGGTGGCAAAGCATTGGAAATTGAAGGGATGCCCATTAAGTAGAGGTTGGCTAAACAAGTTGTAGCATGTAATTGTGATGGAATACTATTAAACTGTAAGAAATGATGAACAGTTTAATTTTTGAAAGGCTTGGAAAGCCCTAGATAAAGTTATAAATGGGGTAAAGAGCCAAACCAGGAGAACATTATATATAGCAATAGAAATATTGTTTGAAGAATGACTTGTACATTTCTACCTCTAAAAAAAGAACTGATAAATAAAAATAAGACATAGTTTTGCTATGTTTACACATATCTTTTTGTCAAATGATGCATTCTCTAGTGGGGAAAAGGGAAGGAGTTAATGGGGTATTTTCATGTAGCAAACAAAGTAATTAATTTAAAAAACTAAGAACAAACAAGATACCTAAAAGGGAAATTAGAGAAAATCAGAGAGACCCGAATTAAAACTCCAGCACTGAAACATACAACCTATGCAACTTTGGACAAATAACTTCCTTAACCTCTCAGAGACTCAGTTTCCACGTCTATAAAATGTTTATAATCAAGTTACAATCTTATTGCATTGTTATGAAGGAAGTACTTTGCATGAGCTTGTGTGAAGCTTTGTATGAGCTATGTATTGAGTGAATTGCCATTGTCAAACAACTAGCAAGTGACAGAATCAGGGCTAGAACCCTTGAAAGGTAAAAACTTTGCCTGAGTGACCATGTCACTAAGATGGAAGATCCATTAAAGTATTTAAGCACTATTTAAGTCTTACTGACTAGAACCCAAGTTTGCCTTCTTATCTGCCAGCACATACTTCCTCACATCCAGCAAATCAATCAATGGACAAGCATTTACTAAGTACCTACTCTGTTCCAGGCACCTTGCCAGGTACTGAGGACATCAAAAAAAGGTGAAACAATCCCTGATATCAAATTGCTTAGGGTGGGTGGGTAGAAAGGTACAAGATCTGCACAGATGAGTGGGATAGTCACAAAATAAAGACAAAGTGATAAGGGGGTGAGGGGCCATTACTGACAATGGGGAAGAGGAAAGGCCTCTTGAAGGACCTGAGTCCTGAGGGAGTGAGGGGTTACAAGAGGCAGAACTGAGAAAGGACAGTATTTCCAATTCTAGGGAACTGGCAGCTTGTGCTAAATCAGGATGATTTTATTTTCCTAGCCATCAGACAAGATCCCTTCTCCCAAGCTCTGTTTAGTCCGTACCTTCGTCATGGAATCTTCCCTGATCAACCACATCTGGCTCTGATTACCCTATTCATCTTAGCAATACACAACCCCCAGCACTTTTGTGCAGAGCTTGGGAAAGATACAGCAGCCCTTTCACATTTCCATTTGAATATGAGGTCCTTAAAGGTAGGACCCATGCTTCCTCCTTTCTCAGCATCTCTTCTAGTCAGAGGTCATTGGCTTTTGAGTTGGAAGTGTGCCTTAAGAGAAATGTGCCTAGTACAGTGTTCTTTACTCATCAAATGTTAAAGGAAGGCCATTTGAATGACTTACAAAGTTCAGAGCCTTGTGGGAACAAAAACTGGGAAATCACTTGGCTTTGGTAGCATAGATATCTGACCAGGTGGCTGGCTTTCTTAGTTTCTCAGGCTATTCCTGTTCTTCATGCTGTCCATGGCATCTTGCAGACATACTTAAGATCAACAAGCAGGAAGCCAGAGAAAGATTTCTGTGTGTTGAGTATTTCCTGGGGTAAGGTCAGATGTTTTTAATCATGGACTCCATAGCTAGACTGGAACCATAAGAAGCCAACTTGACTATCCCTCTGCCTTCAGGCAGGATTACAAATAAATTCTTCCCACAGAGGAAATCTTTTTTGGATCTAAAACCTCACACTTTCTGCTTTGATGTAAGCATTGATCAGCTGCTCCACAGCCCAGAAAATAGTTTTTTATCTAGGGAGGACAAACCCTTTATGGAGGACAAACCTCCTGAATGATCACTGAGGAGAGTCACTGGGTTCTCTCCATTGGGACTGTCCATCAGCCCAGGAATGACTGAAAAAAGAATATGGTACATGAATGGAATGGAATACTAGTAAGCCATAGGAAATGATGAAATAGATGGCTTCAGTAAAATCTTGTAAGACTTGTTTGAATGGATGTAGAATGAGATGGGCAAAACAAGAGTACTACCATAATAACAATACTATAAAAACAAGTCCCAAGAACTCTGAACAATTCAATGACCAACTTAATTTGTCCAATCAGTCCAGAGAACTAATGTTGAAAAACATATCACCCTACCTCCTTCAAAAGAGATGATGGACTAAGGGTGCAGAATGAGAAATTAATTTTTTGGACGTGGTTAATGCAAGATTTTGTTTTGCTTCACTATGCTGCTACACACTTGCTACAATGGGTTTTCTTTTTCTTTTTTAAAGGTTAGGGGTGGGAAAGAGGGAGAAAAATAATTTTTGTTCTTTGAAATTTTTTTAAATTGGGGCTGTCATGTTTCCTGGAGGCACAAGTGAATGATATTCATGGACTTCTTGGTCATGTATTCTATTGGACCATTATCGAGGAACTAAAGAGATTCTTTGTCATTGCAGGGAGCAACTTGCTTCTAGAGAACACATTGTATTCTATGGCCCTTTGCAAAATTGTAAAGTTTGTTGTTAGCATCCTCTGCCTTCTACTTTATTACCTTCCTCCCTTCATATGGCCCTCAGTCATACAATGCTCCCCTACTCCCTCCATCCCTTATCCCACAATTGTCTCTTTCAAACCTAGCCAAAGGTAAGTTTGGGATCAGACTAGGGAAGAATGGTAAAGTGAGGAATATAGACCTTATCTTGTTAGTAACTGGGACACATTGAAGGTTCTTGAGAAGAGTAGGAAGTGTTTTGTTTTTGTTTCTTTTTATTTTTGTTCTCTTTGTTTTGAGTGATCCGAATCTTGTGTTAGTATGCAGAAAGTATTGGCAGAAAGAAAAAGAAAACTGGATATAGATTAAAACACAGTTCTTCATTACATTCCCATACCTGCTCTAGTTTCTTCTTATTCAGTAGTGCCTAACTCATAGTAATTTGTAAGGCTTGAGTGAAATAATGTACATAAAGTGCTTTGTAGCCATCTAAGCTTTTATATATATTTTTAATACCACATAAAGAGGCAGCATGTTCAAATACAATAGAATAGGATACTGTACTGCAAAAATCAGGAGACCTGGCTTCTGGCTCTGACAAAATGGCGATGAGTGACTAAGGACAAAATTTTAACCTTGCTGAGATTCAGTATCCTTTCTAATTACATGGGGCTGACGTCTGCCTTACCTACCTTATAAGGTGTTTGTTGTATTTTAAGTGAGACAGTTTATGTTAAACTGTCTGAAAATTGTCAAATACTTGAGCTAAATATGATTATGTATCATTTATATATAGTGAAAACTCATTAACTCTCCATAGTCAATATTTTACCAAAATTCAAAACTTTCCTCCGTGGATTCCATTAAATTACCTAGTTTACTAATGTACCAAATTTCTGGAAGTTAACCCACTTTTTAGTCATGCTGGCTAAAAATTCCTATTGCTGGTACAGAAGCTTACTGAAAACTATTAGTATCCTTTTTCTTAAACTAAACTTTAAAATGCTTAATCCTTTGGTTCGAGATATTCAATCCCTCATATACTCTCCCCTTTACTCTCCTTCCCAATTCCACAGATGGGGTCTGGGCAGGGTGCTATTGAATGAGTAACTCCTAGAAAGATGCTACTTGGGTTCATTCCCAAGCTACACAAATCAGCCACTTGATTACCTAAAATTCCGTGTGTCTAAAATGGGCCCCAGCCAGCTAGGATTAGGAGCAGGGATGGGGACTGGAGATTGCTGGGCTCACAGTAGGTGCTCAATTAATGTGTGACAGTGGAATAATTGAATCCCCTCTGCTCCTTTAAAAAGGGATAGAAGAGTTTCCTGTGTTTGTGTTATGTCTGTCTTTTTCTCTCTTGCCTCCATTCACTTAAAATTTCTCAGGGGGCGAAGGTTATATCTAATTATACTTAGAAAAACAACATCCAAGCACCAAGAAGGGTACTTAAAATATCAGCTAATTAGGATAGTGCTTGCTTTAGAAATTGAATTACTTTGTTCTTTACAGTCCAGCACTGAGATTTCTAGTCTAATTTTTGTAGAGAAGTTATAGAAAAGTGTTCTAGAAAGCATGTTGTGAGAGGGAGAGAGGAGAGAAAAACAGAGAGAGAGAGAGAGAGAAAGAGAGAGAGAGAGAGAGAATGAGAGAGAGAGAGAGAGAGAGAGAGAGAGAGAGAGAGAGAGAGAGAGAGAGAGAGAGAAGGGGAAAGGGAAGGAGATGGGGATAGAGAGAACTTTATTTGGACTTTTGGACAATTTGATATTATTAGCATAAAAGAGAACTCCCAATGAGGAAACCTCCAAATGTACTTACTCTTAGAGTTTCCTGTGGACACTGAGAAGTTTAATGATTTGCCCACAATCACACAGCCATGGACTTCTGAAACTGGTGGGGAGAAGGGTCTGCCTATCGTCTGTGACATGCTGCTCAGGATTTATTATAAGATGGATAATAAAAGTCATGTTTTGTTAAAGGTTTTCCCTGTTCCTTTGTTTGAAAACAAAACCAAGTAACAAATCTAAGCATAGGGCTGAAAGGAATCCTGGTGTCCATCAGGTCTAATCCCTTCATTTTGAGCAAACAAAGGTCTTGGGAAATTAAGTGGCCTGCCCAAGGAGGAAGCCCCAGAGGCAGGACTTGAATCCAGCTCCCATGACTCCAGAGCAGAGTTCTTTCCATTTTATTACATTAATGAATGCTTGGTCAGGATGCAGTTTCTGAAACTTGAAGTTTCTTCAACTCCCATGAGATCCCAGCAGAACACCGGGGTCAAGAATAATGTCACTTTTACATTGCCCAAGCTCTGTCTCAAAGAAAACTTCTAAAAATACTTAGAAAATATCACTGGGGGCGCTGGGATGAAATTCAGATCAGAAAAAAAAAAGGCAAGCAAGACAAACTAGGCTTTCAAAGAAAATTGAAGCTCTGGAGAGCCTTCAACTATTTTGATTTATATTTAAACATTTTTTGAGATTGAAGTCTTGATTAGCTCAGTCCTCTCAAGTTCTCCTTCAGTTCTGATTTATGAGGAAGCCAGGCCAGAGCAAAATGAAAGCTAAATGAGGTGTTCTTTAAAATTACCTTGGAGCACTTGGAGGAGGGAAGGAACAGTGACAAGGAGACTAAAAGGAAGGTAATGAGATGGGCTTCTGAAAGCCCAAATCTTTAGGAGATGGGATGATTGAGGGAGAGAGGGGATGGAGAATGAGGGACCTGGGCTCTAAGGCCTCATGTCATAGCCCCACAGTCACTTTAGCCTGGCTTCCAACAATATTTTGTATTTATTTTCCTTTTTCTCTGTCTCCTTTCACTTATCTCTAATTTTCTTTTTTCTCTTCCTTTATCTCTCTCTCTCTCCCCCTCCCACTTCCCCCCTTTGCCTTGTGTCTTAGAATCCATACTAGTATCAGTTCCAAGGCAGAGGAATGGTAAGGGCTAGGCCATTGGGGTGAAGTGACTCACCCAGGGTCACACAGCTAGGAAATGCCTGAGGTCAGTTTTGAACCCAAGTCCTCTCAACTCTAGGTCTAGCACTAAACCACCTAGCTGCCCCAGTTGTTAGATTTGCAGTGTGCGTATTTGCATCATGGAAATTGGCAAATGTTACAAATCAAGGCTTGATGTATTGTTTCCTTGATTGTCTAGACTTCAGGGAGTGATAAAGAAAATGCTAATGATACAGATTAAGCTTAAAAATGTATCACATAAATATTTTTCCCCCAGAGAGGCAGTTGTTAAACATTTACCAGCACAGTTCTCCTTGTTTCTAAACTAATTATTTAGTCAACAAATATATCCAAATCTCCTTGAACCTGTTTATATTTTGGCCTGAATTCTTGGACTAATGACTTCTATTGCTTCTATAAATCTAACGAAGCACAAGTAAAGGCAAATATTCACTAAAAGAATAACTCTAGTTATTTATCATGACTAAGATTTCCTATTTTAACAATCCAGTATTTTAGGATCTCTAATTAATTTACCATCTAATTAATTCTCCACCGATGAAAGTCATGACCCCTCTGCTCTTTAGTAAATAGTCCTCAAGAGTGTGGCCAAAATATTCATCACCCTGTGGTCAGCCCACAGATAAGCCTCTCAGGATTTAGCTAAGCTGGCCTAAATATGATGGATGGACAATTCACCACTAGGCTGCCACGCCAAACTTTTCTAGCCAGGTTGTTCTTGCCAGAGCATATGTTCTCCTTCCAGAGCCCCCATTCACTTCCATACCATGTCAAGGCATCAGAGGGGGATGCCAGTGAAGGTTTCTATGATAGATTTTTATTCCTTTGGGTTAAAAATCTCTATCTTTCCTGTTATAAGCCTACTTTTTATATACCCTCTTTGAGAAGGCAGTATGGTATAGTGGAATAAGCACTTCTGGAGAGGGAGGAGTATGGGTCAGAGTTCGAATCTAGTCTCTGTCATTTACTATCTATAAGATCATGGGCAAGTCACTTAACCTCTCCTGAGCTCTGTTTACTCAGTGTCTAAAGGAGATTAAAAGGAGGAGATTGGATTAGATCAAGGGTTCTTAATTTTGTGTGTCGTGGATTCCTTTTCGCAGTCTGATGAAACATATTGATCACTTTAGTGGTTTGTTGCTTACCTTTATAATCAACGGAAAGTGAAAATTTCAGTTAGTGAAAATTAAGATGTAATTGGATCCAATGTAATTTTTTCTTGATCCAAATTCATGGACTCCTTGAAATCCATCCGTGGATCCTCATCCCAAAGTTAAGAATTTCTAGACTAGATGATCTCTAAAATCCCATCCAGGTCTAATACCCAGTGAATCTGAAACTTGCCTTGAGTAACCTTGGGAAAGACAAGGGGCTTACCCTCTACCACGACAGCTTCTTTATCTGTAAAATTAAAATCTCTATGCTATTTTCCATCTCTACCATTCCATGGTTTCTCCTACTTCTCTCTTTACACACCTTATACTATATAGCCTACAGATGGCCAGGTATTTTGTTTTTCTCTGAAGTACAAAACCTCAGAATCTTTGAGTTTGGGAGGGACATCAGAAGTCATTTACTTTATAATGTAACATGAGTCGGAACCTTTGCTTACACAACAGTAGTGTCAGACTCACTGTCCACCTGTCACATGGACTCAACCGGTTTAAGATTAACTTGGGAAATGTTTGATGAACTATATTAAAATTCAATATAGATAATGTGAAATAATGGTTTTCTAAATCAGTAGGCAGCCCCTAGTTATCTACTTCTATTTCAGTTTGATACCACTGTCTTATAAAAGATAAATGCACATTTAGTGAGAATTTCCCATTTATCTTGTATAATGCTTGTTTCTAATGAGATATTTGCTTTTGGTGCCTCATTGGATCGTGGGCTCCTTGAGTGACTGACTTCTGCCTTTTTTTGGACTCAGTACTTAGAACAGAAGCGCATAATAAATGTTTACTGATTCACTGACCTCTAATATCTATTTGAAGACCTCAAATGCTGAGAACTTGCCTTGTCCTGAGGCAGTTCATTTAACTTGCACACAGTGTAGCTAGAACCTGGAAATTGGAGTCAGGAAGATTTGAGATAAGATCCTCAGATAAATATTTTATTTGATACCCTGGACAAGTTATTTACCTTGTCGCAGTCTCAGTTTCCTATCTGTAAAATGGTGCTAATAATAACACAGGGTTGTTGTGTGGATCAGATTAGATTGTAGAAAACTTTGCAAACCTTAAAGCATTAAATACTATTTGTACTACTACTAGTGATGGTACAACTAGTAGTACTATTACAACTAATATTACTCCTCCTATTATCATTACCACTACATTGCTATCACTACTATCATTGTTGCCATTACTGCTACTGTTATTACTATGACTACTACTACTACTACTACTACTATTACTACTACTATTATCTACTATTACTATTATTACTACTGCTCTTACTACTACTGTTATTATTACTACTGCTTTTACTGCTATGGCTGCTCTTACTACTACTACTACTATTTCAACTGCTATTATTACTACTTTAATATTACTGCTATTACTAGTAATACCATCATTATTATTATTATGACTACTACTCTTACTACTACTGTTATTATTACTTTTTTTACTGCTATGGCTGCTCTTACTACTACTACTATTACTAATGCTACTGCTATTATTAATATTTTTATTATTACTGCTATTACTAGTAATACTGCCCTTCCTATTATTATTACTACTGTTAATGCCACTACCACCACCACTACTACCACTATTACTACTACTACTACCTCTGTTTTTCTAACATTGAGCCAAAATTTGCCCCTCTGCCTCTTCCACTCATGATTTTTGGTTCTGATTTACTATTTCAAGAAGAATAATAACTCATATTTCCATACTGTTTTAATGTTTTCAAATACTTTCAACTATGCTGAGATAAATAGTACATTTATCATGATTCTTATTTTGCTGATGAAGAAGTGGAGGATCAGAGAGAAGAAGTGCCCACACATCAATCAGTGATGGACCACAGATTGAAACTCAGGCTTCTGAATCCCAGTACAATGTTTTTTTTTTTTTCTGGAGCACCATGTTGCTATGCTGTCCTTTGAGTATAATGATGCTACTGTCCCATCATCACAGGATACGGTCTTTGAATGGTTTGCCTAGAGGAGATGAACTGCACTGAATCATTCACTCTTTCCCATTCTGCCTTCCTCATGACTGGGGCACTTTTTGGCAAAAATGGATCATCAGAGTTAGGAATATAGTTCACAGCAGAGAAGCAACAAAACAAAGCCCAAAGGACCACATGGCAACATGCCTAAAAGCCTTGGGCTGCTCAAGAGTACAATAATCCAACCAGCTTCAGACCAAACCTCCATGTCTGACATGACTCCTTTCCATTAGACATGAGAGAGTTCAGCAATCCCAGGAGTGTACTTTGCCTTTCCTTCTTTTCATGTGAGCCCAGACTTTCACTGGCGATAAGTCTGATCTATTAGAAGCGGGGTTTTGGGCATCACGTGTTAGGAGTATACTGAATAGACTATTTTGGCTACTGCAGAGTATATTTTTGGGATCAGTGGGACAGAATGATAGGCTGGGGTCAGACTGTGGTAAGCCTTGAATGCCAAGCTATAGGGCATTAGATGTTTTTCAATATAAAGCTAGACTATACAGATGTTAGTCACCCTCAGAGATATATTCAGGCTCAGAACTTACTAAAGGACAGGAAGGTACTTGTCTGGCAACCTGCTGGAAAGATAGTTGGTTTTTTTTGTTGTTTTTTTTTTTTTAGTTTTCTCAGGAGGGAGGGAATAGCTATTGCTCCAGATTTCTGGAATATACCCAGTGCTTGTTGCCAAAGGAATTAGTCTGACTTTCTGAGCAGATGTCACTCAAATCCAGCTGTGCTAAATGGTACCATGTAGGCCTAAAGGATTCCCCATTTCCTAAGTAGCTACCATTCCCAGAGGGCAGCAGGTATACCTGGTTGGATCTAGTACAGTATACTTCAAATCACTAGATAGCATTGAGCCAAAACTAACAGCCTGTGATATATTCCCAGCTCAACAAAGAAACATTTCTATCGACTCAGAAATCAATGGCTATGCATCATTGGTGGCTCTTATGGCAATATTGCTGATATCCCTTTGGCTCTGGCAGGAAAGAGAGATTGACAAATGTAGTTTAACTTGGCAGGCTTTGCCTTGAACTTGAGAGAAGAGGTTTGGCCCAAAAGAGAGAGAAATGACTATATTCTGATATATAGGAGAAAAAAAAAAGAATCGATTTGGAATTAGATAGTCTTGGGCAGTGATGGTGAAACTTTTAGAGACTGAGTGCCCAAACTGCAACCCTCACACCACATGTGAAACCCCCCACCTTACCCCATACAAGGGAGGGAGGAAGCTTTTCCATCAGCTGCTGAGCAGAGAAGCAGGTGATGAGAGAAATGTCCGTAAGTGTGGTGGAGATGGGGATAGGAACAGCCCTCTCCGGCACATGTGTCAGTTTGCCAACACAGGTCTAGTTTCTAGTCCTGGCTCTACCTGGCTAGCTTCATGACTATTAGCAAGTCACTTATGCTCAATGAGACTCAGTTTCCTGATCTACAAAATGGGGATGATAATACTTTCCCCATATACTTCACAGGGTTATTTTGAAGATTAAATGAGATAAAGCATATAAAAGGGCTTTTAAAACTATGAAGTACTTGTGAAAACCCAAGATGATAATATTTGTCCTCTTGAGTTCTCAAAACTTCTTGGACACACATGCTGTTAGTTCAGTTCCAATAAGCTACAGATTCTTTATCCTTCATTTCCATGTCAATCAGTCAATAAATAAACATTTATTAGGTGCCTCCTACATGCCTGGCATTGTGTTAGGTGCTGGAGTCACAAGGACAAACATGAAAGTCCTTGCCCTCAAGGTGCTTACATTCTAATAGGGAGAGACAGTATATACCTAAGTAGGTGCACATAGGCTATGTACAAAATAACGAATTAAGTATTTGAGGGAGGAGAAGGATAGGGGTGGATCAAAAAAGGCTTCAGGACAAAGGTAATATTTGAACTCAGTTTTGAAGGAAATAAGGGTTTTGAGGTTCGGAATAATGAGCAAAGCCAGAGAGAGCTGTGAAGTGCCATATGTGAAGAACAGTAAGAAAGCCAGTTTCTGGACTGTGGCATACATGAAAAGGAGAAATGCCTATAATAAGGCAAGAAAGTCTGGTTGGGGCCAGTTTGTGAAGGATGATTAATACAAACAGAGGAGTTTATATTTGATTCTATGGAACCACTGTAATTTATTTAGTAGTAAGGTAACATGACCAGAATTACATTTTTGGAAAATCATTTGAATAGCTGTGTTGGGGATGGATTGTAATGGTACAAGACTTGATACAGAAAGCCTAATTAGGAGGCTAATGCAATGGGCCTGAAATAAACTAGTGACCGAGTGGAAATAAAGGGATGAATATGGAGTATGTGGAAGTAGAACTGATAGGATAATGTGGAAAATAAATGAGTATGTGGGTTGAGGAAGAGTGAGGGGTTGAGGGTGATATTGAAGTGATAAACCTGGGTAAGGAGAAGGATGGCCGTGCTCAGAAACAGGGAAACTTAGAAGAGGCATGTGTTTTAGTAAAAATATAACAATTTCTCTTTTGAGGATGTCAAATAAATTTCATATATCTACAGGACATTTCTTCAAAATATCCAAATGGCAATTGATGACATTCAACCAGAGCTCTGAATTGAACTAAGGGCTGGATATATAGATCTGGGAATCATATACATAGAGATGATAGTTAAATCTATGATCACTGATGAGATCATGGAGGGAGCACCTTGTGGTATGCCCACAATTAGGGATGATAATATTGATGACAAATCAACAAAGAACTGAAAAGGAGCCATCAGATGAGTAGGAGGAGAAAGCAGTTTTAAGACCTGTATCCTGGCCAGATTTCAACTGTGTCCACTAAATTCTGTCTTCCCAGAGAATTATTTTGACAGAAGAGCCCTCGGCTTCCAAATGGCATTGCCTACAGCTCAGTATTTGGGATCTAAATTGAATCTAAAGAATTTCTAATCAATCCCTTTCCTTTCACACAATAGATAAGCAGAATTGTCTGTCCTCTTCCTCAGAATCTCCAGGAGATACTCTCCTGATTTCCTTACAAGTATAAGTAGGAAACTTTTTTGGATAATTAAACTCAGTCACTTTCTATTGCAAAATGCCCATAACTAGATGAGTCTGCTTATATGCTAAAATCTTTCCCACTGATCATAAAATGCACAGAAAGGGAAAAAATAGAAAATATATGGTTTATTGTTCTGCTTACATTCGTTATTTTTACAGGTCATTTTTGAGAGTTTTCTTGTATACTTTCTTTCTTCCTTTCTTTTGTTTATTAAAGGATAATAACATCTCTGATCTAGGCAAAATCTCTCAAACAATTAGCTTTGGAAATAGAAATAGAAACCAAAATATAACTAGTCAGCCTTTAATAATTCTTCCCTGCTATTACTACTAACAATCTGGTTTTGCAAATGCATATATGTCACAATAACCTAAGGAAAATGTAAACACTGACGCAACGCATCCCATTTTATATTGAGTCAGATAAGAATTCTCTTCTCCTAAAATGAAACTCCCACTTTGAGGGCTAGTTTCTATCAAAGTGGCTAGGTAGCACTCTGTTGGGCAAAGGGTCAAAAAGACCTAAGTGCAATTTTTGCCTCTGACATTTACTAGCTCTGTGACCTTGGGCATGTCATCTAACTTTTCTATGCCTCAGTTTCCTCACTTTTACCAAACAACTCTTACCTTCTGTCTCAGAATCAATACTGTGTATTGGTTCTAAGGCAGACTAGCAGTAATGGCTAGGCAATGGGGTTAAGTGACTTGTCCAGGGTTATACAGCTAGGATGTGTCCAAGGCCAGATTTGAACCCAGGACTTCCCATCTCTGGGCCTGGCTGTCAATCCCCTGAGCCACCTAGCTGCCCCCTAGCTTCCTCATTTTTAAAATGAGGATAAATACTAGCCCTTGGATTGCTAGGAAGATGAAGCTCTTTGCAAATGTTAAAACACTATATAAATGCTAGTTATTATTAACAAAAGAAAGATACACACATTATATATATGTATATATCTGCATATATAAGTTGTTCAGACAATACCTAATTCTTGCCAGATATGAATTCTTATGACAAGCAGAGGAAATTGATGTTTTGTGAAATAATATTTAACAAGGAGATAGTTCCAGCCCTCACCATCTGCACCCCATGAGGGTATATATGTGTAATTATGTAATCTATAGGGATAATAGAGGTAATTTATCGTACTGTGGTTAAGTACTCATTGTACTGTGGTTAAGTCATGTGGCTCATTGAGCCTATCTGCCTGCTAGGGGCAATAGGGAGCATCCCTTCTAGAATGACAGTTTGATATAGAAAAGGAAAAACCTGAATCATATGTCTGGATTTTTCTCTGAGCTTGGACACTCAGCAGGCAGACCCCTTAGCCTCTTCTGATCTTAATTTCCTTACCTATAAAGAGACAGGGTTGGGTTGGATTTGCTACAACTAAAAGATTCTTTTATTTTTTTCTCTAACATTCGCTTTGTATAGATTTTGGGTAGGTGAGGTGAGAACCCATGGAAAATCTCTGTATGGGAGATGAGTGATTCAGACCAAAAGACCTGGCAGTTACTAAGGTGTCTGTACATTATCTAGATCCAAGGGCTTAGCTCAATCTGTGTCCATTTAGTTTTACTCCTTTATAGCAGTTCCTGGCATTTCCTGCTCCTTTGCTTACTCTCCTATTCTCTAATATCTCATTTAGAGTCAATGTAGTTGTTGAGAGAGGAGGAGTTGAGTAGACTTCTTCCACCCCATCCAAGATGCTCGCGTCACATCATAGGCTCAAATGTTGAGTTAACACATTCAATTTTGGAAATAGCCACTGCCAGGCATAGTTTTGCCCCTTTTCTGAATGTCCTTAGTCTTTGTCACTCAATAAAGCACTTCATCATATTATCTTTGATAATTCTCGGAGTATTTCATGTAGAGTAAGTCTGTCATCTCTTCAAGTAGAGTATAGAAGTCCTTGAGAAAAGCAACTGTTTCATACTTCTCTTATGTTCTGCACAGTCAAAAGATGACCTTCCTAAGGCATTGGTAAATAATCCCACTGAAGCATTTGGCATATTAAGCTGTCTCCCTGATGTTCATCATGCTCTCCTAGGCAAGTCACCAACTAATCAAACAAGGATTATTATGCTCCAGGCACTGAGAATACAAAGACAAAAATGAAAAAGTCCCTGTCCTCAAGGAACTTACCTTCTATGAATATCACATATGATATGCAAAATAATTACAGGGTAATGGAGATGTGGGAACTCAAGAAAGCTTTATGCAGAAGGGAGCAGTTGCTCTTTAAGGGTTTCATGCTAGTGCAGAAAGGAATAAATATGGTTTCTGGTCATGATAATGTCAACACTATCCATCTCTTTATCCAACCTTGCAGCCCTTAGGGCAACAACACCAGCCTCTGAGCTGACTGTGTGTGATAAATTAGGAGATTAAAGGGCAGTGAGTTACCCCTCTTGAATTCTTCAAATACAAGTTGAAAACCTATCAGGTTAGTTATAGAGGTTACTCCTGGACAGATGATGGTCTCTGATGTGTGTTACGACTCTGGGATTATCTGATTCTATTTATATTTTCTGCCTATGCCACCTCTAGGGATAATGAGTTCTACATATTAACTCCCCAGTGTGAAATAATAATACTAATAATGACGAGGATGTTAATTGCTCACATTTATATAGTGATTTACAGCTTACAAGCTCTTTAAGTAGGACATTCTTTGATTTGTTCTAAATTTACCTCCCTTAAATGCTCAGGAATCATCATCCCTCCCTCCAGTTCCCATATTCTAGGGTTTGGTGAACTAGGCTTTGCTCTTACTTTCCAGCCCCTTTGTTATTTTATAGCCTTTTATACTAAGCTCTCCTTATTAGCCTCCATTTCTTCAGGTTGAGGAGTTCTAACATTTTTAGTCAATTTAGGTGACTTATCTATTCTTTGAAGTCATTGTCCATTAAAGTTCCCTTCGGTGTCTCATGGTGGCTTCAAGGAGACCCCGGGTATTTGAAAACCATGTGAGTGGAACATAAACCCTGGAAGGACCTATTAAATTGGAAGGTTTGAGGGTATAGGTCTAGGGATGGATTGCATGCCTGACATGTGAGGACAAGCCTAGCTAACAATACTCAGAAAGATTCATTATCAGAAGGTTTGACAGAGGTGTTATAGAAGGAGGTCTGGTAAGACTGAAAAACTGATTAGGTGGAGGAGGAGGAATAGGTGAAGGAGAGGGAGATTAGGTAGTTGGAATTGGATAATAAACCTAAGAAGTGGTCAGATGGGTAGGAGGAAGACAAAGAATGAATAGCATCATGAGAATCCAAGAGTTATCTAGGAGCTGGGAGCAGATGATAATAGGAAATACTACAGAGAAATCAAGAACAGTGAATACTGAAAATGTCACTGGATTTAGCACTTATGAAATAATTGATAGCAACCACTGAGAATATAGTTTCAGCTGAGTGGTTAGGACATTAGTCAAAGATTTTTGAGGAGTTGAAAAGGGAGTGAAAGGAAAAGTGGAAGTAATGAGTATAGAAAATCTGTTCTGGGATTTTAGTGGTGAGGGAGAAGAGATTTAGGATGAGAACTTGAGGAGAAGATATGATTAAGTAAAGAATTTTTTAATTCTTCTGGTGGAACTTTTGGAAGAGCTCTCTGCAAAGGAGATAGAAGATAGAAGGGAGAAAGAAAGAGTGAGCGAGGAAAAGGGAAAAAGAAGGGAGGAGAAGCAGATGGGAAAGAGAAGGAAAAATAAAGAGAATGATTGAAGAATGGTATTCTGGAGAAGAGAAAGGATGGGGCAGGGGAAACAATTTAAAGTTTGGTCCTGATGAGAAGGTCTTTTTGTCAAAATCTAAAGCTTATGATGATGGACTACTTTTATTTTATTAGTAAGGTAGGAATCAAAATCTTTTGCTTAGAAGGGATGGCTGAGGTGGCAGTTTCAGAAAAGAGAGAAGGAGCAATGTGAAAGGCTTAAAGAGAGAAGAGAGGGTTTGGAATGGCCACTTTGAGATGAATGATAGAAGAGATCATGGTCATATAGCCATGATGGTCCAATTGAAAATGTAAATTGGTTGTGGATCTAGTCTTCTAATCATCTAGGTTCACAACTTTAAGTCATTCTCACCTCTTAGGGACAGAGCATGATAAAGGAGAAAGTGCATAGACTCTGGAGTCAGAGGGTCTGGTTTCAAAACTCACTGTTGTCATTTACTACCTCTTTGATTTTAGTAAAAAATTTTAACTTCTTTGAGCCTTATTTTCCTAAACTTTAAAATGAGAGGGTTGGACTAGATATGGCTTCTGAGGTTCCTATAGGCTCTAAACTGTGGTCCTATGATCTTCCTTTTGTGTATGTCACACACACACACACACACACACACACACACACACACACATATATATATATATATATATATATTCAGATGACTCCAGGAAATAGATGGATATCTATTTCTGGATATCTCTCTATTTTGGGGAGTCATCTGCATAGAGATGGTAATGAACTCCTAGGAACTGATGAGATTACATCTATGTTCACAACTTTGGTGTCAGCTGTTATTCTTCAGATCATTTTCTGGATGAGAAAATTGAGGTAAACAAGGTTAAATGACATGCCCAGGGTCACATGGCTAATAAGAGTCTGAGGCCAGATTTGAACTTTTGAGGATAAATCTTCCTTACTCTAGGACCAGTACTTTATATACCAGCTAGCTACTCTAAAAATTTTTATTAATTCCTCCAAATTTTGCCATCCATGTCAGGTAGGTATTTTATGATTTCAAATAACATGTTACAATAACTCCAATCCAACAAACATTAAAGCACCCACTATGTGCAAGGTGCTTTGCTAGAGACCACATCTTTTCAACTTTACTTCTCCAACATTCCTCACATCTGATCCTGCTGCTCTACTCATATGGCCACTATCCTAATTCAAGTCTTTATTACTCCTCTCCTGGACCTTTTGCTAGACTCCCAGCAAAACTGCCAGTTTCTCCTTTTTAATTTATCCTCTACATGGCTGCTAAAATGGTCTTCCTAAGACTGATCTTGTCACTCCCCTGATCAAGAAACCTCATTAGCTCCCAATTACCTTTCAGATATAACAGACTCCTTTGTGACATATTATGTCTTGTCAGCTTTCTAGGTTTTTGTTAATTTGTTCCTTTCGTATACTTTATGTTTCAGCTAAACTGGTCCCCTTGATGTTCCTGGAACTCAGGATTCACTGATTCATAGATTGTAGGCTCTTCCTCCAGATCTTCTCCATCCCTGGAAGGGACTTTGGAGGCCATTTAGTCCAATATCCACATTTTACAGATGAGAAAACTTCAGCCCAGAGAGGCTAACAGATTGGTCTAAAGTCAAACAAACTCTGAATGGTACATGTAGGATTTGGACTTGAATCCTAAAATTCCAAGGTCATATTTTTTACCTGCCTCATTCTTTCCATCTCTCACCTACAGGCCTTGACACAGGTTATCCCTCATTTTTGGAATGTACTTTCTCTTCACTTTTGGCTCATAGAATCTTTCTTCCAAGGATAAGTTCATACAATATCTCCCATGGCAAAGCTTCATTGTTACTTCTTGCTCCCTTCCAAGCATGGTCTCTCTGCCCCAGGAGAATAGAAGCTCCTTGAGGCTTCTATTGAGGACTTCTTTTTTCCTTTGCCTTTGCATTATCAATCTAGCAAAGCATCATGCACAGAGTGGGTGCTTTAATATTTGTTGGATTGGGGTCACTGTAACGTGATTTGACAATTTAAAATACCTATCTGACATGGATGGCAGAATTTTGGGGAATTAAAAAAAATTTAACCCTTACCTTCTGTCTTAGAAACAATACTGTATATTGGTTCTAAGGCAAAAGAGTAGTAAGGGCTAGGCAGTGGGGGTTGAGTGACTTACCTAGGGTCACACAGCTAGGAAGAATTTTGAACCTAACATCTCCCATAGCTAGGTCTGACTCTTAATTTCACTGAGCCACCTGGCTACCCCCTAAAAAATCTTATTTTTATGGTAACTAGGTGGTATAGTATAGAGTGCTGGATTTAGTGTCAGGAAGACTCTTCCTCAAGAGTTCAAATCTGATTTCAAACACTTAGCTGTATGACCCTGGCCATGTAACTTAAACTTGTTTACCTCAATTTCCTAATCTATAAAATGAGCTAAAGAACAATGGTAAATGTTGAAAAGTTTTGTTGAGCCCTGTGTGGTTGCCTACCTTATTGTCCCTTCTCTGCTCAAAGTAGTAGACACAAAGTCATGTAGTCAATTAGTAGTACTGTTATCACTAGAACCCAAGTCTCCTGTCATAGAGCTGGAAGGAAACTTAGAAATCCCTTAGTCCAATGCTGTCATTTTAAAGGGGAGGAAAATGAAGATCAGATGGGGAAAAGACCTGCCCAAGGTCACATAGAAAGTAGAGATCTCCATTGCTCTGTCTCCTGTGTCTCATTTTTTAAAACTATATATAGGCATTTCTTTTTTTATTTGAAAATTTTTATTTAGTTAATTGATTTAGAATATTTTTCCATGGTTACATGATTCATGTTCTTTCCCTCCTCTCCTCTCATCCCCCTCCCATAGCCATATCTGGGCATTTCTGTAAGGAGGAGCTGGTTGGACCAACAGAGAAGATTTGAACCCCAATCCTCTACTTATCAATATAGAGCTCTTTCTACCCCAAGACAATGCTTTTCAAGTCCAGGAATCAAGTGGATATCGCTGTAGCATCCCCCTAAAATAAAATAACCCTTTCCCAACAACTCACACATGCCCACATATGTTCTATTTTGGAAATCTTTGGGGTCTTCCATCATTAATATCCCAACTCATAAATCCTGGAAAAGAGGGCTAATTTTTCAGAAACAAAGTAGTAAGGAAAACATATTAGATTTTACTCCTATGACTCTGATTTTAAGTGAAAAGCTAACTTCCTCTCTCTTAGATTTCCATAGCCTTTTAGAAGAAACAAGTAGATCACACTAGCAGCAAGGCTCTGAAAGCCAGCAAAGGACAACAAAAGCAGCCTCCCCCAAGAAGAGCCAAATCTGGATTGGCTCCACCATCCTGATGGCTAATCTTCTGGGTTCCTTTAAGATACAGCAAGGTTACCAAAGGGCCAGTGGAATTTTCCTTCCAGGTTTGCTCTCACAGATCTCTTCCCCTGGCAGCAAGAAGAGGCAGCTGGTGATGGGGATGAGGGAACAAGCTTTCCCAACAGATTCCTGGGACTCTCAGACTGCTGGTGAGATGTTGGGGGTGGGGGAGAAGCCACATTGATGGTAGGGTTCGTTTTTACCTCTCCTCTGCCTAGGAAAGTGTGTTATTTCAATTATGATATCCACTGCAGGATAGTAAAACTGAGCTACTCAGATAATGAATGCCATCAGAGGTTTGGCTTGCCTTTGGGGTCTGTTTTACATGCCAGTTGGGACCTTTAGAAAGGTAGAGTTCTCTGTGAGCATCTCTGGAACTAACTAAACTCCAACCAAAACCCCATTCCCTCAGCCTCCTTACAGAAATGTCCTACACACAATTCTATAAAACAAGACAAGGAAAGGCAGAACAATAGAGATCTATGCCAGACACTAAGCTAGAATAAATCACCAGGGATCTCTTGATGTCATGTGGCTCCTGGTTAAATTTTTTTAATAATGACTCTTGGTTTTCATTGCCACCTGAAAATACTTCATTAAAATATTTTTAGACACTCTTTTCTATTTCTCCAAAACACACATTTCCACCAGAATTTTCCTGGACATCTCAAAAAGTACCTTGATCTTTTTAGAAATTCCTTGGTTTTATGTTCTGTAATTATCTTCTTTATGGGAACTTTTAATTCCCTTTCACCTCCATAAATTAAAAAAAATGTTACTGACATCAGCAGGCAAAAGGCTAAAGTACTGAGTCCATGTGGATGATAAGCTAGAAGTAGAAGTTTAGCAAATGACCCATCTGGGGCCTTAAATGTCAGATGGAAGGACTGAAATGTACTATGCAGATGAGCCAAGGGAGGAATTGGCCTGAGCACAGGTCATGAAATGGGTGAGGAACAGGGAAGGCTGCTCTCCAGGAGTGTGCTGGAGTCAGCTCACACTAACTTAGGAGAGCTGGTTGTTAAAATTTTCATCATGCATGCCTAGATCTGGAAATGGTCAAATACTACAAACTGTGGCTTCATTAATTAATTTATTTTTGTGAATTATTTGGTTCTAAGAAAGTTATGAACAGTGGGCAGCTGGGTGCCATTGTGAATTGAGAGACAAGAGATCCTGGGTTCAAATCTGCCCTCAAACATTTCCTGATTGTGTGACCCTGGGCAAGTCACTTGACCCCCACTGCCTAGCCCTTACTACTCTTCTGCCTTGGAACTAATACACTGTACTGATTCTAAGACAAAAGGTAAGGATTAAAAAAAAAGGAAAGAAAAAGAAAAAGTGAAGAACAAATGTTAACTAGAATAAACTTAAAAGTGTCACACACACACTGTGTGTATGTGTGTGTGTGTGTGTGTGTATTTCTCTCCAGAGAATTCTGGTTGCTAAACATCTACCAGCATACCACTACTTCTTTTCAGAGAAATCAGAAACCATGGCTATGTTTCATTTGAAATCTGGGGCTGTGCCTTCAGCACATCACTCCCCAGCTCCCCAAGAAAAATTCCTTCTTCGAGCTGCTCCAGGAATCTCAGAGGAGTCAGATATCTGAGAAGTTTTTGGTCCACATACATGGGAGAAGAAGATTCCTCTTCTACAACATTCCTAATAAACAATTATCTAGCTTTGCTTTAAGATCTCTAATGAGAAGGAGCTCATTACAGTCCCATGCAGGCTACTCCACTTTGAGTTACTTCTGATGGTTGGGAAGTTTTTCTTTATATCAAGCCTAGATTTGTCTCTCAATCTTCCATCCTTTATTCCCAGTTCTACCCTTTGGGGCCCAAACTAACTGTAACATATAAAAAACCCATCAGATATTTGAAGACAGCTATGATCCTCCTATTTCTTCTCCCCTTTGTGTTCCCTATCTATTTTATGGGAGGCACCCCTACCCTTCTAGTCACTCAGCTTCAAAATCTAGGAGTCATCCTCCATTTTTTAAGTCTTCATTCTTTGACATCTTGACGTACCAGCTCAGGAACCTATTTTCTCCCTGATCCCCTTGCCCCTAGAGCCCCTGCAGTCAAGTTACCATACCCTGTGTGAACTATGGCTAGGAGCCATAATGAGCCCTAACCCCAGGAGTTCCTGTTCACTCCCCCCACCTCAGGAATTCCTATGCACTCCCCTACCACAAAAGGGTATAAAAAGCCTGCAAACCCCAGACTCAGGGCCAGTCATTTTTAGAGTGCTGAGCCCAAACTGCAGTTTGCTTAATAAACTCCCTCCTAGGTGTTACATTGTTGGTCTTTGCTTCATTTGGGATTGATAACTGGGCACATCAATCTCGGATATCTAATCAGTTTTGAAGTATTATTCACTGTATATCAATAGTGTCTCTTACATATGTCTCCTCTTTCTTTATACTATAACTCTAATATACTCTATACTAATATAACTCTAATATAACCCTAAACTATATGAAATACATTATTTTTTGGACTACCCAAATCCAAAAATTTCCCTCTACAATCACTCCTCCATTTAGTTGCTGTTGTTAAGTTCTTAAAATATCCATCTGGCCATTGTATCCCCCTACTCAAGAAGCTTTGACTTCTCCCCTTTACCTCTAGGGTTAAATAAAAGCTCCATTTGGCATTGAAGCCTCTTAAAATTGGCTTTAAACTTTCTCTCCATTCTTATTACTTACCACTCCTACACCTACCCCCAGACTATTCTGATCTAAAGATTCTCTCTAGACTCCAAGTCTTAGCACAGGTTGTTCCTCTCTTCTAGAATGAAGTCCCAGTTCCCTTCAAGGTCAGCTTAGACATCACCTCCTCCAAGAGGCTTTCCCTGACTCCTTTAGGTGTTAGTGCATTCCCTCCTTTGCCTCATGAATTAATTTGTTTTTATGTTTACTCACCTTTGTACATGTTTCTCACCAGTAGAATAAAAACTCCTAGTGGGTAGCTGCTATTTGATTTGCCTTTGTTAGCCCCAGCACCTAGCATAACGCTTGGCACATAGTAGGAGTTTCATAAACACTTATTGAATTGAATATTCCTCCTACCTTTTCTTTTCCAAGGTAAACAACCTACATTCCTTCAATTAAGACCCCTCACCAGTGTTGTCAAGTTCAAATGAAAACAGGGTCACTAAACCATGCATAAGGATCTCTGGGGGCTACATACTGACTTAAAAATGATCATTATTTATGATCTATTGTGTTTAAACTTATTGTTAGCCATCTCCTACTTACAATATAATTTGGTTTAGGCTGCACTTGGGAGATTTGCTGTGACAGGCTGGTGTTTGACACCTTTGCCCTTCACCACCCTGATTGCATTCCCTTGGACACTATCCAACACATCCATGTCTTTCCTAAAATGTGCTGTCCAGAGCTGGACATCTTGGTCTGACTAGGTCAGAGAATTGTGGAAATGACACCTCCTTATTTCCAGACGCTCTCCTTATTCCTTTAGCTCTGAGCTATCTGTCTGTCATATTATGGTGTTGACTAATTTGGTCTTGGTAATACAATGAAACACCCAGCTTTTCTTCTCATGAATTTTAATCTAGGCACACTTCATTGACCTTATGCTTGTGAGGATGATTTTTTTTAACCCAAGTGTAAGACTTTTTACTTTTATTGCATTAAAATCCATTAGATTCAGGCTAATTTTTCTAGCTTTTTAAGGACTTAAAATTTATTTATTATTTATTTTTTAAAAATGTTTTATTTATATTATTTTTATATTAATTTGTTTATCTTGAATAGATTATCTAATGTCTTAGCTAGCCGTTTCACCTTTGTGCCATCTTCCTATTTGATACTATCTATAATTTTGTTTAGGTGACTGATAAACATGTTAAATAGCACATGACAGGGGACAACTAGGTGGCTCTGTAGATAGAGAGCCAGGCCTAGAGAAGGGAGGTCCTGGGTACAAATTTGACCTCAAAACTTCCTAGCTGCGGGATCCTGGGAAAATCATTAAACCCAGACTGCCTAGCTAGCCCTGCCTTATAACGGATACTGAATATCAAGTTTAAGACAAAAGTTAAGAGTTTAAAAACTTAGCACATAGCCAAGCCCAGTTCTCTGGGGTGCTCCATTAGAGAACTCTTTAAAAGATGACAATGAATCATTAATGATTACTTTTTGAATCTAACCATTCAACTAATTCCAAATTTACCTAATTGTAAATTATTGCCTAACATACACCTTTCCAACTTGGCCACAAAAAATAGCTTGAGGCAGTTTTTCAGATATTTTCTCTAAACTTT
The DNA here is from genome assembly GCF_027887165.1 of Monodelphis domestica. Classification (NCBI taxonomy): domain Eukaryota; kingdom Metazoa; phylum Chordata; class Mammalia; order Didelphimorphia; family Didelphidae; genus Monodelphis; species Monodelphis domestica. Next base: position 417,047,614 of record NC_077229.1, on the reverse strand, counting down.
TTTGACCTTGTCAAAAAAGATGATGATGGTAGTTAACACTTATATAGCCTTTACTGTGTTCCAGGTACTGTGCTAAGCACTTTATAATTATGGTCTAATCTGACTCCCACAACAACCCTGGGAGGTAGGTGCTATTATTATCTTTGTTTTACAGTTGAGAAAACTGAGATGGAAATTAAATGACTTGCCCAAGTTAGTAAAAGTCCCAGATGAGATTTGAACTCAGGTCTTTCTGACTCCGGGCTATCACTCTTAAGTGCTGTATCACCTGGAAGAGGAGAGTCTGGCATGACTTACTCTTTTTCAAGCCCTTATCTTTTGTCTTAGAATTGCTATTAAGTATTGGTTCCAAGACAGAAGAGTGATAAGAACTAGGCAATGAATGTTAAATGACTTTCCCAGGGCCATATAGCTAGGAAGTGTCTATGAGGTCAGATCTGAACCCAGGATGCTGCTTTGGCATTATTTGTTCTTGGTAAGGCTATATTGACTCTTTGTGACTATTACTTTAATTTCTAAATACTTTCTAAACCATACTTTAATAGTATATTCTAGAATTTTCTTGGAAAAGCAAAGTTCACTGGAATATGGTTCACAGACTGTACCTTTTTTCTTTTTTAATTGGGACATTTTGTCCTTCTAGAATCTTATAGCACCTACCCTAGTGTCTAAGATCTTTCAAATACCAATAAGTGGCTCAGCAGCTACATCTGCCAGGTCTTTCAGTACTCTGGGATGTGGCTCATCTGGTGCTTGATGATTTGAATTCACCAAGGATAGCTCTTACTGCCTTCTGATTCATTTTTGGACTTCAGTTTTCTATAAGCCAATTTTGTTCTGTCCTTCCCATTCCAAAGATTATTATCCTTGGCAGAGAAAAAGAGCAAAATAGATGAGCTGTTGTTTGCATCTCATCCTTTCCTATTATCCTATCCATAGGAAATAGGGGTTCTTTCCTATCTTTGGTTCTCCTCTTTCCTCCCATAGAGCTGGGAAATAATTTTATCACCCTTAGTTTTCCTAATCAACCTCAGTTCATTCTGGATTTAATACTCCTGACAACATTCTTACTGAACTGTGCCACAGCCTTTGATCTATACCCTCTATTACTTGTCTTTATTTTCATCTTCCATGGATGTCTTTAAAAACAAACTCCACAAATCTAATTTGATCAGTGAGATTCCTGGGGATGTGCACAGGTCTTGTAAGACAAATCTAACTTTTCCTCCTTTTTAGAATTTTTTCTCCTTTGTGTTTCTGGAATTTCAATCTTGATAGCTTTCCATTCAACCTGAACTGACTTCTCTTACAAAACTGTAGTACACTGGATCATATCTGATTTTTCTCTAAGTTCTTTGAGATCAGGTCTCTCCAAATAAAGGGTGCAGGTCAGACTAGACTGTTTTTTGTCTCCTCTATCACCAATTCAAAGATGGAATGATCATTTCTCCTTAGATTCCCCATCACATTTTCTTGAGAATGCAGTTCCTCCTTGTTAGTGACAAGCAGATCCAGACTAGAAATTCTCTTCATTGCTTTTCCCACCATTTGAAGGAACAAAATTTTCCCAAAGCAATTCAATACATTGCTATCTATTCTGTTTTGTCAGAAAGAGCTCCAAAAGAGGTCTGGATAATTGAAGCCCCCCATGATTACTATAACACACTTACATGCTAGACTTTTGATCTTTTTCTGAACTCTCTTTCCTCTCTTCGATCAGGTGGTCTGTATTACATTCTTGACTATATTGTTTCCGTTTTTTGCCTTTGTTTATTTTTATACCAATTTGCTCTATTATGCTTCCCCTTCTTAGGTTCCTGGATTTCCTCACACGTGACGGTCTTTTTAATATACAAGACTATCCTGTCCTACTTCCCTCTCTGATTTGTGATTTTCTTGCCCCTGTCATACCTCCAACAAAACCTTTTAAACCTTTCCTAGTCCTTTTGAATAAGGTATACCCTTCAAGAGGGTCAAAGGCCATTCATAGATCTCATGCCACAAGTGATACCTATGAGGTATCAGCGATACCTATGAGGTTTTTGCCTTCTTGCAGATTGTATAATTCCAAATCCATTTTAGCCATATTTTATGCATTTTCCAAGAATGTAGATTTTATTACTGATACTTTTTGATTGGAATTGCAAGAACATGAGAGCATTTTTTTTTCATCCTTTGTTAGATGCACTCCATCTCTGGCCAAGGGTTCATCATTCTTTTGTAAAAAGCCATGATCCAGAAATCTAAATCTATTCTCAGATACCACCATATCAACTGGATGTTCATTCTCTAGACCTGGCTTTCTCTCCTGAATCCTTGGCCTTTGGTTGAAGTAATGATTAAAACTGCTAAGGTCCTACCTCCTCTGTGAACCGTTCTCAATTTCTCCATTTGTCAGGACTCTTGGCTTTCTTATATACTTACTGCTCTGTGTACATGTTCTATTTATCCATCAGTAGAAAGTAAGCTCCTTACTCTGTATCTGCCTCTGTTTTCTTTAGTGCCTTGCTTGTACCAGGGGCTAAACAAATGCTTAATCCAGGGAAGGGTTTTGCAGACTTTTAAAGTGATGTATGAGGCGAGTAGGAGGTGTAGGGGATAAAGCATCTGACTTGGAGTCAGGAAGATTTGAGTTCAAATCTTACCTTAGATGTTAACTAGCTTTATGACCCTGCACATGCCATTCAACGTTGTTTGCTTTAATCCACTAGAGAAGGAAATGACAAACCACTGCAGTATCTTTGCCAAGAAAATCCCTTGAGTAGCACTGGCGTGCTATGGTTGATGGGGGTCATAGAGCTGAACACAGCTGAATGACTGAACAAAACCAAAAGTGGTGTGTAAATGGTAGCTATGATTGCTTGGGTCAGGTGTTGCCTGGTACACTAATTCAGCATTGATGAAGACCTGGCAAAACCCATAGGAAGTGGGGAGCTCTAGCTTTACATGGTCTAGTGGAGAGAGTATCCTAGACCGTGAGTTGATAGAGAAGGATTCAAACCGTACCTCTGCCAATAATTTTCTATGTGAGCTTGGACAACCCATATATAAATCCAGTAACATAAAGCTGGTTGGTATTTTAAGTCTTGGGGGGAGATGTGATACCAGCATAAAAGGTGAAACCTACTAGTAGGGTGGTGATTCAGTCTTAACAACCATCACCATCACAACTCAGTATCATAATGGGAAGGGGAAAGAAGGGAGGGAATAGGCATTAATATAATGCCTACTAGGTGCCAGGAATTATGCTAATAACTTTACAAATCATATCGCATTTGATCCATACAACAACCCTGGGAGGTAGGTGCTCTTTCTATCCTTAACTTACAGATGAGGAAATTGAGAATAACAAAGGTAAAGTGAGTTATCCAGGGTCACACAGCTAGTAAGTAAAGGAGGCTGGATTTGCAGTCAAGTCTTTCTGACTCCAAGCCCAGCATCTCATGCACCTAGCACCAGAATGGGACTCGATTTCTTGTTAACGTGACATTAACCTATTCTTTGACTCTTAGTCAGGAATGACCCCAAGCTGATCTGTTTCTGTTCTTGCCTCATCGCGGACTCCTTAGGTAAATATCCTAATCCCTGACCAAAGAACTTAAATGGACATGCCATTTCAGCTCTGTGGGCGCTGGGTTTTATCAATGGTACTTTTCTCATCTATCTAATAAGAATAACATAACCTGCCTCTTCTTACCTCCCAAGACTGCTGTGAGGATCAAATATACTAATGGATGTGAGATTACTTTGGAAAATATAAGTCAACCATACAAATGGAAAGGTCCATTATTATTACTAATGAAGACATGGAGAATGAGCTTTCAAGGGCTTACAGAAAACCACTCAGCACAAAGTCAGAATCTCCACAAAAATGGTTCCAGGAAACCATTAAATTGCCAACAATTTGGTTTCTCCACCCCCTCTCATTCGAACATATCATCATCTCTAGTTCCTGATATCAATATTTTCTAGGCTTCTCTCTTCTTCTCAGCTCCCTGGGCTAGAGAACTCTTCGATGTGTTGCAGCCCCTGTATTCAGCATAATTAACCATATGCTCTCCCTAACTGGATTTCAGTTTTCTTGAAAAACAAACCCACAGAGATAGGTCTGATGTCTCTAGAGTCCTGGAGTTAATGGAGAGAAAAGAGGGAGAACATGGCCTTGTTCACCAAACCCTGGAGAATGGAATGAGAAACCTTTTTGAATAATGGAAAAGCTAACTTTAAACCAGTCATATTATCTGCCTTCTTGGGGAAGGAGGACTGGGGGGAGGGAGGGGGAAAAAAAGAATGAGCCATAGATTTTTAGACATAGCTAATGTGACAATTTGTTTCTCTTGGATAAGTATATTTATCATAACTTATTACATATTTATAACAAACCATAGCTATATTATTGCTATGTTATATATTATATATAAAAATAAAAACAAATGGTAACAAAAAAGTCAAAGGTAGTTCTATTTTCATCAATGAGAAGTCATTTTATAGAGCTTTCAACTTTAAAGAGACAGTATGGACTAAAATTAAAAATGGGTTCAAGAATGGTTTAACTAAATCTATAGGCTATAGTGGAATATGAAATGTACATTCTTTGAAGGCAGGAACTTTTTTTTGCCTTTGTATCCCCAGTGCCTCACAAAATGGCTTGCACATAGTAGATATTTAATAAAAATAATTATAGAACTTAATTGAACATATGAGAGGAAGTGTGAGGAACAGTATTTGTTATTAAACTTATGAGGAAGACAACCACCGTCTAACATATCAAGCCCCCTGATGTTCCTCTCAGAGGCAGAGCTCTGGGCTGCAGTGGCAGAAGAGAATCTCTGATATTTGTCAACTAGGAAAAACACAGAACTATTAAATAGTCAAAATCACTCTTTAATCAAGGGAAAAGGGGTTAGCGCTGCTACTACGACAACAGAGATGATTTCCAAGACTGCACCGGAGTCAAGACGCTCTGGTCACCAGCCCCTGGGAGTGCCACCGACTCAGGATGGACTCCGAGGAACAAAAGAACTTGGGGAACCTATGTACCACTCTAGATGACCTGGGGGCTTTAGGATTAGAGGGACAGTTGATTGTCTTTACAATGGTGGGAAAGGAAAATGAGAAGTTCCAGACAGGAATAATAGTGAGGGGCTGGGGCCCCACCTTGGTCATGGACTTTAGCCTAGGGGGCTAAAACCATTGGGACAAAGGGATGTTTAACATTGGATGGGATTTGCTGTTCCCACCCAAACTACCAGGAAATTCACTGTCTGGTGAAGAGGGACCTTCCCTCAGGGGGAAACTCTCCCGTGAGAAAAGTCAAAACCTGGGGTTTCCACACTCCAACTAAATAAACTGGGGATCTCTAGATTTCCATGTTGACATATTCTTATATTCTAAAGAATGGAAAAATTAACTATATGGTCTTAAATTACTTTTAAGGTCTGCTGACTAACTTTTAATTATTTCCACTGTCTGTATTCTTCAAAGTTCAAAATTTGTTGACAACTACTTATATTGGGGCAGCTAGATGGTGCAGTGGATAGAGAATTAGACTTGGATTCAGGAAGATCGGAGTTCAAATCCAACCTGTGATATTTACTAGCTGTATGACCCCTATTTGCCTCAGTTCTTTGATTGTAAAATGGGGACACATTGAAAAAGGAACTGACAAACCACTCGAGTATCTTTGTTGTGATAACCTGTAGAGTTGGACATGATTGAACAACTGAACAACTTATACTGCAGGCCATTTCTCTTGATTATGTTAATACTCAGGTCTGAGCTATAGCTAGATTAATATGCTACCCCATTCAAATATAATTTCACTATTTATCTTTCTTTGTACCTTCAGCAAGAAGCATACTACAGGTGCTTAACAAATGCTTCTGAATTATTTGTTAGATCATTCTTGTAATTTCTTCTTCCCATTTCTCCACTTATCTAGAACTGACCCAAGTCAAGTTGCACTTCCTCCAAGAAGATTTCTGTGACTATTCTAGCCCATTGTGATCGCTCTAAAATTTAGCACCTAAAGGATTCTGGATAGCACATTGAAACACTTAATTTCACATTGTTTTCTATTCTTTCAATTGTTTCAGTTGTTAATCTTGTCACACCTAGATGGTAAGCTGCTGCTTCTTCTCCTCCTCCTTCTTCTCCTCTTTCTCCTCCTCCTTCTCCTCCTCCTTCTCCCCCTTCTTCTTCTCCTTCTTCTCCTCCTTCTTCTCCTCCTTCTTCTCCTTCTTCTCCTCCTTCTCCTCCTCCTTCTCCTCCTCCTTCTCCCCTTCTCCTCCTCCTTCTCCTCCTTCTCCCCCTCCTTCTCCTCCTTCTTCTCCTTCTCCTCCTTCTCCTCCTCCTTCTTTTTCTCCCCTACTTTTATCTTAGAATCCAAAAAGTAATCATTAATGGTTCATTGTCATCTTGGGCAGAGGTCTCTAATGGAATACCCCAGAGAATTGAGTTCAGCCATGTGCTATTTTTTAAAATCTCCTTACCTTATGTCTTAGATTAGATACTATCAGTTCCAAGGCAGGAGAGTCCTAAGAGCCAGGCAATTGGAGTTAAGTGACTAGTCCAAGATTATACAGCTGGGAAGTATCTGAAGCTAGATTGGAACCCAGGATCTACTGTCTCCTAGCCTGGCTATCTATCCACAGTGCCCCTTAGCTGCCCTAATGATAAGCTTCTTGGAGGCACAGACCTTTATTTCTTTTATATTCCCACAGTACCAGGCATAGGGCTAGGCAGTTAGTGTTCTCATAGAACACAGTGGGTGCTAGCTGTGTGACGCTGAGCAAGTCCCTTGACCTGTATGAGCCTTATCTCCTAAGGAAGGTAGGGGGTGAATCAGATGGTCTCTAAGGTCTCTTTCTGACTCCAAATCTATGATCCTAGCATCCTGCATCAACTAAATACTCTTTGACTGACTGATTGATAAACAGGTTATTCTTATTTGAAAGGAATCCCTTTCAACTCACCCTGCTCCCCTGGAAGCATGAGCAGCCTTGGACTTGAGGCAGAAGTTCAGACCGAGTTTCTGTAACCTTTTCTGCAAAGGGAGGCCCATAGTACCAATCCTGCCTCTCCCACAGGTCTGCTGGGTTGATCAAATTAAAGAATGAGCTTAAAGGGCTGCCTAATTACTCTTACTACTAGTTTTGTTACATGCTGGTGTATTTCCCCATAGAAGGAAGTAGGGGACTGAACCCCAAATGCCCAGTTGGAGCCCTCAGCTGGGAGGAGGGAATGAAAGACCCCGGAGCACATGGTATGGGGCTTGGGGACGTTGTGACTCTTATTCTAAAACCAGCAGGACTCTTGTCATGCCCAGAAGGGCCAGAATCCTCCCACCAGCTCGAACCAACCATCACCTCCATGGCCAAGCTGAGCCTGCCAGCCCCCCTGTGTTTCCTTTTAATAAAATTTAATGTTTTCATTTTCAAAGACCTAGAAAATCCAAACACTTTTTAAAAGCCCCGAGGAACTATAAAAATTAATAGCACAGGGATAATTTCTTTTTCAGTGGCTACTCAATTAAATCTGCCACAGTCAGACAGCGTGATTTAAATGCAGCACTTGCTACAACAGGACTGAGGTGAAGCAGGCCAATGTAATGAAATGATAATATTTACCAATTACCCTCTCAGATATTTCCCACCCTACCCCTTTCCCTAGGAGAGAGAATTTTCTCCCTTCTCTAGCCTTGTGGGGAGAGAGCTCTTGCATCCCTAATTGTTTTCTCCTTGACTGGTCACATCATAGCAACAAGTCACTGTGTTTCTCCTCTAAGGGGGTCAATGGAAAAATACCACCTCGGGTGGCCTCCCAGGGCAAGGGACTGCATGGAAATCATCACAGATGTAAGGCCTAAGGAGAGTTCAATCTTATAAGAAGATGGATGAGTCCCAGGCCATCTCCTTTCTGCTTGTCTTTAATATGGTCTCTCTGCATAAGCCTGCTGGACTATCTAAGCCTGCTGGACTTTCCCCATTTCTTTCTGTGACTCCACTCCTACTACTACCCCTGAGTTCACAGCTCTGTCCTCTAATCAATCAATTATAGACCCTCAGAACTAGAAGAGAGTCTAGAGATCATTTATTCTAACTCTTTACTTATTTGTTCATCTCTCTCTATCGCTGTCTCTGTCTCTCTCCCCCTTTACTTTAGTATCAATTCTAAGAACAGTAGGGCTTGGCATTAGGGTTAAATGTCTTGCCCAGGGTTATATAGCTAAGAAGTATCTGAGATCAGATTTGAACCCAGAACCTCCCATCTCTGGGCCTGGCTCTCAATCCAGTGGGCTACCTAGCTACTCTAACTCTATCATTTCAGAGATGAGGCAACTGACACCCAGAAGGGGAAATTCAATCCATAAGCTTCTACTATGTGCCAGGCTTTGGGTTAGATGCCAAAGATTAAAGTACAAAGGCTGAAACAATTTCTACCCCCAAGGAATTCACATTTTAATGGGATCAGATAAGTGGTAGAACCAGCTCTTTAAAGCAGATCTTCTGATTTTGTTGGGATTTCTTTCTATTTTATGATGCCTCCTTTTTGAATTCAGTCAATTGAAAGATATTTACTGAGCATCTGTTATATATTTAACACTATACAGTGCACAAACTATCTTCACTTCATGTCTCAGCTTCACCTCTTCTATGAAGTGGCAAAACCTACCCCATCCTGATCCTTCCATTATCCTGAAACTTGTCCATATAAAAGGAATTTGGATCATCTCTTAAAGGAGGTTGAATTTGCTCTGTGGATGGGTAAGATTATAGAAAAAGAGAGGAGGAAGGGGTTCTTAGATTCAGTATCCCTCTCCTTTTTTCTCCATTTCCTGAATCTTTCATTGTAAGTCTGTTGTGTCATTCTTTGGGGCTCCTAGTTTTAGACACTAAACTGAACTGAGTTTTCTCTTAAAGGGGATAGGTCAATAGATTTGAAAGAGACAATCGAGATCTTTTAGTCTGTTAATCTAGATTATAAACCCTAAGAAAGCAGGTCCTATTTTATTTAAATTTTAAAATTCCTTTGACAATTAACATAAAACTCTACCCACAGTGGGCAATTAATAAATGTTTATTGGTTAAATTGAAGTCTGTATCTTTATTTTACCAATGAGGAAACTAAAGCCTAGAGTCTGCAATCGTTCATGGGTCCAGTTTGCTTTTTCTCCCATCCTACCACCTTGTATCTCCTCTAATTCTCCTCCTTGTCTCACAATCCTCCCCTTCCCTTGCTTTCTCTCCCATCTCTCCTCATCTCCTCTCCTGCCCTTTCCTTTCCTCCTCTTCCCTTCTTGAAATGGACATCTTTTGGTTTTACATCATTCTAATTTCAATAGTCCCCTCTCCTCCCATAGTCAATGATACATCTCATAACAAAGATTAAAAAATAGAGGAAAAAAATAGCTCAGAGAAGCGAATCATATCTGTAAGTATATATACAAAGTTCTATATCCTAGTCTTGCAGTGAAAAGAGGACCATGCCATTTTTCAGTGGTTGACAACCTCCCTTTCTAACTTTGCAAAGGGAGCCTGCTGGTATTTTGCAGTTATACTGAGGTATTACAATAGGTTAGGGAGAGTTGATAGTTTAATGATATATTTAGTCATCATCCCCCAAATACATCTTGCTCACTTCTTTCCTTGTATCTCTTCTTTGTATTATTTCCCTGCTTGGAGGATTCATTCTCCCCCTTTTCATCCTTCCAAATCCAACCCAGCCTTCAAGTCCCATGTCCTTTAGTAGGCTTTTCTTTAGTGTTTTGGCCTTCTCTTCTCTAAATACCAGAGCACTTACACTTTGATCCATAAATTTGAGGAAATATTTGTCTTGCATTGTAATTTAACTGGTTTGTCCATGACTCTTGTCTCTTTTACTTCTTGAGGGCAGGGAGGCATTCTTCTTAAATTTCACATAGTACTTAAGATCCCTACTATACACTTTTCATTCTCTGTCTTGAGCCATAAAGTCATTTTGTCCTTTTAATCTTGTCATTACTCTTTTAGATTGCTAAACCTTGAGATCAGTGGCTGTATTTCATCTTGGCATCCTTAGTGCCTAGACAACATCTCATTCATAATCAATATTTGCTTACTAAGGTTATTTGAATTCTTTATTAACCCCAATATTACCTTGAACAGCACAACTCTCTCTCTCTCTCTATATATATATACACAAAGGACATGATAGACTCTTAGTAAATATTTGTGGATTAAATGTGGAACTGAGGCCCTTGGAGGTTGGAGGCATATGCTCTTTGATATGCTAGCATTAGAGTTTTTAATTGTGTGTGTGTGTGTGTGTGTATGTGAGTGTGATGGACCCCTTCAGCAATCTGGTAAAGTCAATGGATACATTTTCCAAATAATGTTTTTAAATTCATAAAATAAAATCCATGGGCTTACAAAAGAAACTGGTTATACTGAATTGGAGATATCAAAATATTCTGGAAAAAAACCTCTGATTTCATGGACTCCAGATTAAAAATTCCTGATTTGTGGGGCAGCTAGGTTTGGAGTCAGGAGGACTTGGGTTCAAATTTAAACTCAAATACTTCCTAGCTTTGTGACTCTGAGAATGTTACTTAATCCTATTTGCCTAGCTCTTGCTCTTCTGTCTTAGAATTGCTACTAAGATAGTAAATAAAGATAAAAAATTCCACATTTGAGGCGAACAGTATGTTGTGAAGGCAGCATTAATACCACTTCCGATTTTGCTCTCTTCCTTCCAAAAGCCTCTGAATCAAGAATTCTATCCTAGTGAAAATGTATTTGACAACACTCAGAGTTAGAAGGGACTTCAGAGCTCATTTGATACATCTGAAAAGAAATTCTCTCTGCAACAGTGGAAACAAATGGTCACTAAGTCTTACTTTGTAAGCCACTATCTCCCAAGATAGCCCATTCTGCTTTTGGATAGCTCTGTTTAATTGTTAAGGCTAGACCTGGAGTCAAAAAGACTTCTCTTCCTGAGTTCAAATCTGGTCTCAGATACTTACTAGTTGTGTAGCACTTAGCAAGTTACTTAACCCAGTTGGTCTCAGTTTCCTCATCTGTAAAATGAGCTGGAGAAGAAAATGGCAAACCACTCCAGTGTCTTTGCCAAGAAAATCTCAAATGGGGGCACAAAGAATCAGGCATGAAAGAAAAACTGAACAATAATACCTAATTGTTGTGAAATTAGTCTCCCTTACTTCAAGTCAAAGTCTGTCTCTCTGTAGCTTCTGCCCATTGCTTCCTCTTGTCTTCTGGGGCTAAGAAAAGCAAGCCTAATCCCTCTTCAACAGGCAGCCCATCATATACTTGAAGACAACCATTTTATTCCTTCTAAGTCTTCTCTCTATCAGTTGTCTGCCTTTCCATATTCAGGTATGGGTTGGACTAGATAATCTTTTAGGTCCCTTCCAACTGTCAGATTCTATGATTCTATTCATGATGCTCCCATTTTCAATTGTTTCTTGGAGCTAAAATATAGAGTAGCTAAAGACTGAAACTACTGGCCAAGGAACCCCTATCAAAGAGTCTGGGTTTTAGAGGATTGAGGATCACTGTTTGGTCTTGCAGCTGTGGATAAGTAGAGGGTAGCAGACTTTGGGCTGTCAATCCAGCCTTGCATTAAGTTCACTCCAAAGTAGAAAAGGGAAGCAAATACAGTTATCCAGATGTTAGTAATTTGGTTTTTATTGAGTTTAGCCAAATGGTGCAGAGAGCACAATAACCACACATTTAGAAAATGAAATGATCATAAATGAAATTAGGGAAGACCCTGATATAAATCCAAGAGGTAAATGCTTTGGAAGGGAAAACAAATACATATCTAATGTGTAATTTTTATCCCAGTAGTGGAATCAATTTTCCAGTGTCTACAGCATATAGTCAAAACTCTTTCACTTGGCATTCAAAGCCTTTCATGATCTCAACCTAATCTGTTTTCTCAGTCTTATCTCCCAGTTTCCTTAACAAAGCTTCAAATACAGATAAAGTTGTCTACTAAATACACTTTGTGAATTATTAACAGTTAACCTTTTTCATGTATTTCCTTTCTCCTATAGGGAATAACTCTTTTCTTTGTCTCAACAAATTACTTCCCATCCTTCAAATCCAGCTCAAATTCCATATCCTTCATGAAGTCCTGACTATTGCAAGTCTACAAGGTTCTGTCTTTTCTCAATTCCTACAGTCCTCATTATTTTTACCGCTAACTCCTCATTGCACTATCATGTAGTAAGTGCTTTATAAAAACTTTCATAGAAAATGTGAGATATTATTATTACCATCATACATATGATTTATCAGCTGCTTCCCTATATTTTTATTTGTATGTGTGTTTTATCTCCCTATTACATTGTATGTTCCTTGAGGAGAAGTATTTTAAAATATTTCTTATAGTCCTCTAAAGTCCTGGCAGATGGTATATATTTAACAACTATTGAAGAATTAACTAAAAATGTTGGGGATTTGTCATTAGGCAGGCCAACAGTCGGTAGAATGGATAGGGTATTGGACTTGAGGCTAAGAAGACTCAAGGTTCAAATCTTCCCTTGGATCTTTACTGACACTGACACTGAGAACATCATATAACTACTCTCAGCTCTTCGGATTCATCTGTCAAAAGGGGATAATGGCATCCATAGTACTTAATTCACAGTATTGCATGGCACAAATGATCTAATAGATACATCATTAATTAAGTTTTTACTATATGCTTGGCACCGTGCAAAGTCCTGAGTCTATAAATTCAAGTGATGCTTGTTTTTCCTCACCTGCTCAAAAAGATTGTGTTCTAATGGGGAAAGATAAACATAAAGGACAGATGGAAGCTGAAAGTAAGGCTTCTGGATGGAAGGTGGAAAAGTCTAGAGACTGAGGATTAAAGCTGGGGGTGAAGTAAGCATGGCTTGGCCATATCAGGCCAGAAACTCATCAATTAGAAGAGAAGATTGCAGGGTGGAGGCATCTCTTGTTTGAGAAGAGGTTTATAAAGTACTTTACAAGCCTTAAAGCACTATAAATAACAAATATTACTTTTATTTTTATCGGGAAGGGGAGATGAGATGTTTACACAGATCTCCACCAGGCAAGCCAGAATAAGGTCAGTGCACAGGAGCTGGGTAGATTGAGAACTTGGGGACTCCAGAGGTCAGCTAGTAGATAAGTTCTGCCCAGTAAGGGGAGCAGTCAGGGAAGGGTCCATGGGGGAACTGGCAGTGGAGCTGGGTCCAAAACAACTGGTAAGATTTTGAAAGGCTTGGAGATGTATATGTGGGTGGATATATGCACCTGTACATGTCTACAGGCTATGTGGCCTTCCAAACAAAGAGAAGTGAAGGAATGGAGAGACAGGAAGATTGAGGTCCAGTGAGCAAACTAGAAGAGAAGAGCATTTCTATAGTACCTTAACACGGTGCATTTGTCACAATAACCTCTTGGTGTAGGTGGAACAATTATTATTATTTCTATTTTACAAATAGTGAATCCAAGCTTGCTACAAGTTAGTCTGGTCATTGTTTAAAAGAGAGTGTTAAAGCTGGGGCTTAAGCTCAGGTATCCTGGTTCCCTCTCAACTTGTTAGTTCTCTCCATCCCCAACTAATATCATATATAGTTTGGATATTAAAATGTTTATGTGTTGTCTCCTACAATAAGCTGCTTGAGGGCAGACATTATTTTTAATATTGTTATTATTATTGGTGGTGGTGGTAGTAGTAGTAGTAGCAGCAGCATATCCAACTGGGTAGACATATAATCAATTCTTGTAGATTGATTGATCAATTGATTCTTTCTATGGTGAGGCTGTTCCCTTCTGTAGTTGTAGACAGTGCTGGCCAGGTGGGTTGTGACCAGACTGTTGTGGTTCTTGAACCCCAGACTGAAAGGGGACTGGACTAAATGGTCTCTGAGAACTCTTCAAACTCCATGGCTAACAAATTAGATTGGTAACTCCTAAGCATCATTTCTGAATCTGCTGATGCTTGAAAGGAGTGGTTCAAGTTAGTCCAAGACAAACAATGAGAAAGGGGAAATGGATCTCTTTGTTACCAGGCTTCCTTCCTACAGACTTTTCTCCCCCACCCCACTTCAAGGTGCTCAACACTTTCCTCCAGACAAATTTCCTTCTAACTGAGACAAATAAATCAAAGTAAATAATGGTAAGTTGCAGAATCAGCTTTAAAGCTGAGAGGGATCTTGGAGACTGTTGAGTACAAACCTCTCATTTTATAGTTGAGGAAACAGAGTTTCAGAGAGGAGAACCAAGGCCATTAGTAATAAGATGGGGGGAACTTCATGTGGCATCACTCCCAAGAGCATTAAAAAATAACCCTTACCTTCTGTCTTTGTTTCACTTCTAAGACAGAAGAATGTCAAGGGCTAGACAATCAGGGTTAAGTGGCACACAGGAAGGAAGTGTCTTTGGCCAGATTTGAACCAAAGTCTTCTGTCTCCAAGTCTAGTGATCTATACAATGTGCTAAAGTTACACAACTAATAAGTGTCTGAGGTCAGATTTGGACTCAGGTCTTCCTGACTCTAGGTCCACCACTCTATCCACTGTACCACTTAATTGCCTTCCAAGAGAATTTTAGAAGTAGTCACAGGAAAAGAGTAATATTTACCTCAAAGGAATAAATCACTAATATTGGAATCTCCTGCATCAGCAGAGAACTTTTTTGGGTGGTGGGTGTTGGTCTCCCCAGCACTTAGCATATCATATCCCCCTAGTTGATTACCTACTTGTTGTGTAGTTGAAATAGCTCAAGTTTAGGAGGGAAAAGCAGCAGCAATTTGGTACAGAGGGAATGGTGTTGGATTGGGAATCAAAGATCCTGGGTTTGAATCTTAACTCTACCACTCACTCTCTGTATGGCCTTGGGCAAGTTCTGTCACTTCTCTGAGCCACATTTGATCCATGTATAGGATGAAGGAGTTGGCTAGAGAATCTTTAAAGTTCTTTCCAGCTCTAACTCCTATCAACCACTTACACACAAGGCAAACCCTCCATAGATGCCATATCTTTTGGAAATGTGATGTTGATAAAGGGATGAGGAAAGAGTTGATACCTTCCCATCCTTAGATCACCTTCCCATCACCTCATCACTGTCCATCCCTCTTCCCTGGATTTGGTTTTATACCCTGTCTACTATTTTCTTTGTATCCTCTTCTTCTCAATCAAGTTGGGCAGGGGGGACTCCCCCCTTTCCTCTCATCTCCCCCTCCTCCCCAATCCCGTCCATCCTAGCACAAGGCTCCATTTTTCATTAAGCCTTTTTAAAGCTTGCAAAGAGCTGTTTTCCAGATGTGGCTGCTCACAGACAGTAATTGCTCTCTGTGATCCCTTCCAGCTGCTCCGGAGGCTTGCCAGCAAACCTACCTCCCCACCAGAGTCCATGTTTGGGGGCTACAAATTAGGGCAAACGTTGTAAAATGATCATGTGCTACACACGGCCATCCCACAAGAATTATGGACTTTATAACTGAACTAATTGGCATTAGGTCTTACCTGAAAGGTCAATGGAGTGGCAAAGAAATGGGCTCTTTGTAAATTGATCGGCTGTTTTTTTTTTTACCCCCTCCCTCTTCCTCTCATTTTTTCCCTTTTCTCCCCCTTTCTCGTTTTGAAATATGTTCTACTTGCCCTATGGAATTGCTGACTCTCGTAAATTCCCTCTTTGACTGTATCGAACTGTGACACATTGTTCTGCACGGCATGTAAGGCAATCGTGGATGTTGAAGGGGGCTGCGTAATTATACACTGAAAAGTCTTCCACCATAACCCAGGCACAGTCTTTGTGTGTACCCATGAAATGGGGCATTGTAATGCTCTTGACCTTCGAATCAAGCATGATTTATCAGAGGATAACACCCAGTGTTTAGATTTCTTCGCTCTAAATACATAGGTTCCTTTTGAATGATCTCGGAGCACAGCTTGGCTCCACCTTAAAGACTTCCCAATAGTGGAGTCTGCCATGTCCAACAAAGGAAGTGGAAGAAAGGCATGGGAAGAAGCCAGAAATGTCCTTTTTCAGTTCCAAAATGTGATTCTTTACCTGTGTGTGGAATAGACCCCTGAGTGGGGATGATTTGGGAGATTCCTTGTCCTAAAATATATTCCCCTTCTTCTTTGCACACAACATGACCAGTCACTAGGCAAGAATTCCAAGTAGTATAGGGAAAATAACATCGGGGATCTTTGTTCACATCCAACTTCTTATGACTACTTGTGTGACTTTGGGGAAATCACTTAATAACTGGACTTTGATATCCTCCTTTGGGAAATGAGGGGGTAATCAAAAAGATTTTCCTAGGTCCCTTTTAGTTCTAAATCTATAATCTTATGGTCATTTCTAACTCTTTTAGAGGCAAAATATTGCAGATCTCATTAAAAATTAAATATTTAAAGCAGCAGGCCTGAAATCAGGGTGACCTGGGTTTAAATTTGGCCTCAGATACTTTTTTAGCTATGTGTTTGGGTAAATCACTTAACCCCGCTTGCCTAACCATTGATTCTCTTAGAATTGATACTAGGATAGAAGGTCAGGATTTTTAAAAAACCTTGTGACACTTAGGAAGGCAAAAAATTAAATGGCTGCCAAGTATAATCAAATAGTTTATCATATTAATCCCTAGAAGAGAGCAGGATTTTAAGGTGTGAACACAGACTGGGTAAATTGAGGCAGGGATTTTGGAGGAATGAAATGTTTTAGAAGTAAGGGTTTTGATTAGGGAGAGGAGACTTTCGTAGGTAGTCCCACATTGAGAAGTCCCAAGTATCTCTGGGCAAGAATAAAGGTATAGAAGGACTGAGAGGAGGAGGGAAAGGCATTTCAGGAGATGAAGGAAGCAAAGAACGCAGAGTAGAGGAGACTGAAGGCAATTTTTGTTTCCTTTCCCACTTTGACAAAGGCAATCCTGGTTCCAAATGTTTTTGGTTTTCACTTTAGTATAGTTTTCAGTTTTCAGAAGTAGAAGAACAGCCCAGAGAAGAAGAATCACAAGGGCCTAAAACGGATTCACATCTAGGGGGCCACAGTAAGCCTAGAAAATAGTTGAGGTGCCCCTCTCCATTTCTACTTCATTATTTCTTTAGCTCCTCATGTTTCACCTCTCCTGGTTCTCTACTTATAGTGCAAAGAATATTCTGGTCTCATCATAAGGATTGCTCATAGCACCCACTGCTTTTTACAAAAATGGAAAAATAAACAACAGTAATAAATAAGAGTCACAAAGCCTGACTTCTAGCCTGTGTTATATCATAAGTAGCTATCTAACCCTGAGCAAGTCCTTTTCTCATTCTAGGCTTCTGATCTCCAATTTTTGAAAGGAGATTAGACTCTAACATCCCTTCTACCTCTAATCCTCTGTGATTCTGTTCCACAAAGGTGGCCACTGAATTAAATGCAAACCACCCATAAATCATATGCAATAATAACAATTAAAGCTCACATGCGTATTGTACTTTACAAAGTACTTTTCTCAGAACAACTCTATGAAGAGGGAAACCATTCCAGGAATGGGAGACTACAAGGGCTCAAAGATGGGAGTCAGCATGTGGTATGAGAGAAATTGCAAGAGGATAGCTAGACTGTGGAGTATGTGAAAAGGAGTAATACGTAAGGAGAATGGAGCAAGGGGGCAAGTTATGAAGAACATTAAATGCCAAATAGAATAATTTCTACTTGATTCCTTCAGCATTAGGGAGTCACAAGAATTTGAGTAGTTGGTGTGACATGATCAGACCTACATTTTAGGAAATCACTTTGGCAGTGTGGTGGAAAATGTATTGGAATGGGGGAAGAGCATGAGTCTGGGAGAATCAATTAGGAAGTTCCTGCAATAGTATAGGCCAGAGGTGATAAGGGCCAGGACTGGAACTATGGGAGGGAAGAGAAGAATATGAATACAAATACTCTAGAAGTTCTCCATAGTATATAGCATAGTGCAATGCAAACATTGCACATGCAACTAGTTTGTTGGATGAATTAACAGATACAACCACTGTCCCACTGATTAGCATGGTTGGAAACTGAGGGCAACAAAGTCAAGAGTTTTCTGTAGGTGGGGTGGGGTGTGGGGATGAATGACAGTGAGACTATCTGTCAAAGCCAGATAAAGACCAAAAATGAAAATTGACTTAGAGGTATGAGCAGATGCTACTTGGACTGGGTAGCTGGAGCTGTCCAGGGTAGAGGCCAAGGCTTTATGTCCTCAAATATTGAGGAAATCAGTCTCAAGGCTATGTGTTAGGGCAAGCAGGGTGTGACCATATGAGAGGTGAGGACCAAGCTCTCTAAAAGAGATGACAAAAGCATAGACTTTTCGTGGTGATATTTTATCCTATTGGAGGATGAATTTAGATGAGAGAGTTTAAGGTAATACCACTGACACCTTATGCTTTTTATAGGCAACTCTCCTTGATTTTGAAGTAGTCTTTGTTGTTAGGATTAACTTATTTTGATTTAAAGTGTGCAGTGTTCAAGATTGATTTTTTTGAGGGACAATTATCATTTGGATATATAATTTCTGGCCTGTTTGCTAAAAATTTAGTCTCACTAACATCTAGTCTTGTCTTATAAAATCAAATGCCAGAATAGATACCATTTTCATTCTATAATGAAGAAGGAGGAATGAGAGTTGTAGGAACTCAGAGAGAATAAGATCAGTGTAGATAGAAGGAGAGAGGGAAAGATACATTAAGTACTGAGGATATGGAAAAGAAGGAAATTATCAATGTGAATAGACTGAATTAATGAAGGCTTTTTGGAAGAGTTGTGTCTTTACCTGGAATTGTAAGAGTAGAGTAGGTTATTCATACAGGAAAGCACTAAAGAGAACACTAAGAGCAGTGGGGATAGGGATGAGAATAATAAGATGTGGAAAGGGACCCACAGAATTTCTGCCAGATATGGCTGGAGGATCCATTTTACTTCACTTATCATCACCTCCCCATTTCCACATTAGCCTTTTAAACCTTTGGATACATTTCTAAATTTTTCATGCCATTATTCTAAGTGTTCCTTTGATAAGTGATACTTCTCTCTGAGTTCTGAGTTACCACATGTGTGAAGCATTTACATTGATGTTGAAGCCTCTCTGTATTTCATTGGTGAAATCATACTATTGGGTTTGCTTTTTGGGGCAGACTTGTGCATGGGGCTAATGTGTCAATATTTGAGAGCTTGACCATTGAACTATTTGGGCCTCCCAGCACAATGAGAAAATATAGTTTATCAGTTTCCCTACTGACATGAAAACAAAGCTAAAAATCATGGATCTAGTCAACATACCAAACATTCATTAAGCTACCACTGTAGTCTAGGCATCATCATAGACACTGGATAAACAGACTATTATGCTATTCTACAATAATAAGAACTCAGCTTTTCTGGAATACTACAATATTGACAATGTTTTCCCCACAACACCTCTGTTAAGTAGATTTTTCAAGAATTATGATTTCTATCTCACAGATAATGAGGCTTGGAGAGGAAAAGTGTTTTGATCAAAGTTCAACATCTAGCTAGTGATGAAGCCCAGAAGAGAAGCCAGTTTACCTCTTTCTAGACTACTGCTCTTTTCAAGGAAGAATACTTGATTTGGATCCATAGAACCTGTATTAAATTCTTGATTTCACCACTTTCTACCTCTCTGTCCTTTGCGCAAGTCATTAGCTTCTTTGTGCATCAATTATATCAATGGTAAAATGAAGTGGTTGTACTAGATAAACATTGGAGTCACTACCAGCATTAAATCTATGGTATTCATCTTGGGGATGTTACATTGAGCCATTCATACTCTCATGTATCCTTCTCATGACCACACTTCTGAGATGATTGCTAAAGAGAGGAGAGCAGCCTATAATTGGACAAGGAAGAAAAGCAAAGGAGATGTCCTGTGTGAGGGCAGAAGCTGGATACTGTAGGACCCTAATCTAGTGGTATAAGGTGCTCCTGACTCCACACTTCATATTCATAGAAACAGGAGAGGGCGACATTATAAGAAAGCTTCTTCAGTCAGTCTTTTTGCCCATTCCTAATCTCTTCTCTCACTCAGGCTCCTTTTCAAAGAGAATCAGATCTCTTTCCTTTTCAAACAATCCCATCAATTACCCATACAATGTAGTGGAACAGCTAAGCATTAGTTCCACTTGACTTTGGTTAATAGTTCAGTGTATATTCCAACATCCGTCAACATAAAATCTGCACAACAATTCATCAGAAATACTCTAAACAATTATGCTTCTGTTTCAATACAGATTCCCCCCTGAAGCATGCTGAACTGTCAGCACTCAAAGTCACTTATGGACTTTGATGGCTTCACATCATGATCATGGAATTGTCTTAATTTCACCCCAACAAATTAAACCTATTTGGTATTCCCAGGAGGCAGTTTTCTCATGGAGATATTATTCAATTTAACCCATGCCAGGGAATTGTGAACTAATTCCAGTATTTTGTTGGGGTACAAACTTCCAGACCTGGGGCCTCCCCTACCTACAATGCAATGTGCATTCCCCATGGTGTTTGCTTTTTGCTAATGCTAATCTCTCTGTTCTTATGACCTTCCATGTTGCAGACCCAAGGTTTAGTTGTGCACCTTAGGTTAGCTACCTAAATCTAATATCTCAGCCTGACTCATCTCACTGCAACTGACTCCTCTGGACCGTAACTGCCTGCCTTCCTACTCCAATATGGCACCTTTCAGCTTCTTATTAGGTTTTCTGAAACTCAGCCTCTGGCCTATTTGAATTATGGTATCTCCTAGTTCTTAAATGCCTAACTAGAGTGTAAATCTTCTCATTAAAAAGTTAAGATTATTGGGAAGAGGTATTATCCCATTTTTTATTCTTGTATTTCCAGTGCCTGGCACAAAATAGGTGCTTAGTAAATATTGACTGATTTATTGATAATCAAACCAAATCTTTACTACTCCTGGCTAGTCCTTTCTAATTGCTGCCAGAACATCCAAGCAGAATAGGGCTGGGTTATGTGAAATTTAAGAATGTTTTTCTATAGGAATTTCAGTCTGAGACAACACATGAGTTTGGGTGGGGTTTATTTCTCCTTTCCTACTGACTTCTTTCCTTCTTTCTTATATTCAATTCCATTCATTTAAATTCAACAAACATTTATTTCTGTCAGAGTTGTTTCTATCCCCATCTGCCCCCAATTCCATAGGTCAAGAACTCCTTTAGGGCACAGAGTATGATGATATTGTTATTTATTTGTTAAAAAACTTTACTTTCCATCTTAGAATCAATACTAAGTATCAGTGCCAAGGTAGAAGAGTGCTAAGAGTGAGGTAATTGGAGTTACACAATTTGCCCTAGGTCACATAGCTAAGAAGTGTATGAGGTCAAATTTGAACCCAGTTCCCTCTGAATCAAGACCTAGTGCTCTATCCATTGAGTCACATAGCTGCCCTCCATATTATTAAAAATTTTTTTTTTAATTTCCCAGCACTTGCCAAGAAGGCTTGCACATAGTTGTCATTTAATTTGTGTCTGTTGAGAGGAGTTGTTTTGAACTGAATTGAATCAGCCTCTTATTTCAGAGGCAAATCAGATCATACAAGAAAAGCATATAACATCCAGAGGAAAGTATTAAGCCCAAGGCATTATGGGGTAGGTAATACCTGTTACCTAAGAGTCACAAACTACATATTTTCAGAACTACTACTTTCATAGCCCATAGATTTATGTGAGTGCTTCAGGATGCAAAATGTCCTGTAAATACCATTATGGAGGCTCAAAAAGGCATGTGCTTATTTTGACTAAAAAAAGAAATCCTAAAGAGAACAACATTATAACTCAGCCTCCCCAATCAAAGAGCTCAGCTGTCACAGTTCCAGAGGGGTGTGATGAAAAGAGCAGAGTCATTGAGTCAGGGTTCAAATCAATGCTTGAGCATTGACTAGTTGTGTGTCCTTGGCCTAAGCATTAAACTCCAATTTCCTCAATTGTAACACGGGAGAATAAATATCTTCTACTTCCCCTTCTCATCCTTGGTTTCTCCTATTCTATCAATATTTTCTCCTCTACATCCAAACAAATCCCCATCTCCCTATTTTTTCTCTAACCTTGCTCCAATCTAGCATCCTCATTATTATTACTGAAGTTGAGTTTTTTAATTGTGTCCTATTGAATTAAATTCAATTGCAGCATAGGTTGATTAAAAAATGCAGGATGGAGTCAGAGAACACGTACTTAAAAGTTCTCACTTTGTCACTTGTTACCTGTGTGACTTTGGGGCAAGCCACTTAATCTTGCCAGGCCTCAGTTTCTTTATCTATAAAATGATGAAGTTTGAACTGAATCATCCCTGGAATCTCTTCTATCCAGTTGTGAACATCAAATGAGATGATACACATTAAAGTACTTTTTAATTTTTATATAAATGTAAACTAGTAGGGAGAGGGATTGAATTTGTCATTTTATGGGTAGAAGGAACTCTTCCTATCAGTGCAGGTTGACACTTTCTCCAGATTTAGTCCTGTAGAGCTGTCTAGAAAACTGAGATGAAGTGACTCTCCAAGGACTGTGTGTCAGGCCATGAGTGTCAGATGGGTCTTGACCATAGCTCATTCGGGCTTCAAGCCAGCTTTCTACATCATACTGGCTCTTGAGCCAATATTAACATATTTTAAAAACCAATAGATCTATTTTAATATGCTCTCACTCATATGACTTCAATTGTCACTGGACTGCACACACTTTCATTCACATACCTTCAATTTCCTCCCAATTTGCAGAGAAATGAAAGATTGTCTTCTTTCTCAAAACAATTTTCTTCCCCTCTTCCTATTTTAAATAGCAGGCTGTTTAAAGGGTGGTAAGTCTAGTGGTTGTAACACAAAGGTAGGAATTTTAATACTTAATATTTAAAAAGAAGGAATTGTTATTCATATATCTATAGAGTAATAAAAACTTGTTATTTAATGTTCTTGTTCTTTGTGTGTGTGTATGGAAAAGAGGTTGATTCTTTACCTCATAGGGTTTTTGCAAACAATAGCAACACATTTTCATAGCAGGGATGCTAATTATTCTTTCAGATTTCCTGACAGTCTGAATTCATGGTAATGGGACATTTGGAGGTAGAATTATCTTGTAGCTTACTTTTGGAGAACTTTTCCCCACCTTTCCCTCTACTTTTTAAAAGCTTTATTACTAGGGCTAGCTCATGAGTTAGGACATTGGAGAGGGATATATCCAGAAATGAATGTGATTTTACAATAAAATATAGAATAATAATAGCTGGCTAATAATGACAGCCTACATCTTTATAGTGCCTACTGTGCTACATACTGTGCTCAGCACTTTATAATTATTATTTCATTTGATCCTCACAACATTTTCATTTTGCAGATGAGGAAACTGAGGTATAAAGCTGTTAAGCAATTTTTCCAGTCACAATAGAAGTAAGCCTCTGAGGCCAGATTTCAATTCAGGCCCAACATTTTATCTATTGGGCCACCTAGCTGGACTTGCAGTTGAGGAGATCTGAGTTCAAATCCTACCACTGACACTTAAGGTTTTTGGGGTATAGTTTCCTGACCTGTCAAATGAGAGTCATTGATTCCTTGAACCCTTCCAGCTCATACACACACATGATCAATAAATGTTCTTAAAAATCAATTTATTAAAAGTAGAATTATTTTCATTTCTCTTTTCAGAAGGAAAATAAACTATCTAAAATTTCTAATAGCTCTGATAGATTTGGACTAGTTACTAGGGGTATAGAAAGCATTATGCTAGTAAATATTTAGTAACTGAGTTTCCAAAAACCAAAAAGGGTCCATGACACATTTTAAAGTTTAATGTGCATTATTAACATCTCCATTACATTATAAGTCCAAACAATTAGCAAGAAATATAAATGTTAAGGTATAATTAGGACAGTTAGGTGGCACCATAGTGCAGAGTGACTGGCCTGGAGTCAGGAAGATTCATCTTCATGAGTTCAAATTTGACCTCGGACACTTACTAGCTATATGACCCTGGGTATACCACTTACCCTATTTGTCTCAGTTTTCTTATCTGCAAAATGAGCTAGGGAAGGAAATGACAAACCACTCCAGTGGCATTGCCAAGAAAACCCCAAATGGGGTCATGAAGAGAAAGACACAACTGAATAGCATATAAATGCTAACACTGACAGTTTAACAATCAATTCCTGAGAGCCAGTATGATTTGATGCTAGCACACTCTTGGATTAAATATCTCACATATTTTACTAGTAGGAGCTTCAAGTACTATGATATATTTACATGATTTCTTAATTTTAGTTTTTTTTAGTTTTCCATGACCTCTCTGCAGTGTTTGAGATTATTGACCATTTTGTCTGTCTTGAAACTCTCTCTCCATCCTAGGTTTCTGTGACACTACTCATTCCTGATTCTCCTTCTAACTTTTTTAACTTATTCCCTTTCTGCCTCCTCTGCTGGTTCTTATTCTCCAAATCCTACTCTCAGACCGCATCTCTTTTCTTTCTACTAACATCCCTCTGCAGGGGCTTGCCCACGCTAATGTCATGTCTCCCTGAAGTGTTAAAATAGGAATAAAATCTCTTTCATGAGGTCCTGTATGTGGCTTCTCATTGCTGGTAACATGCTGTAGGCTTCCTACTCACACCCACCATTAGTCTTTCAACTGTTTTTTGGTTTACCTGTAATTTGTATTCTTCTGAGGCTATAGTGTTCTCTTATTCACAGCTATATAACATCACCATGAGAATATTGGTGTTAAACAGATGGGCCATTCTCAAATGATAACAAGAGACAACAGATGGGCAGCCCAAAAGGTGCATTGTTTATTCCAGAGGTAATATGTCAACCAATCAACAAGTAATTTTTAAGTGTCTGCTCTGTGACAGGCACTGTGATGAGCTCTGGTGTTACAAAAGGAGAAAAAGAAGAGCCCCTGCCCTCAAGGAGCTTACATTATAACAGCTGTTGAGTGGTTAGACTCCCTCCCTTCCTTCCTCCCTCCCTCCCTTCCTTCCTTCCTTCCTTCCTTCCTTCCTTCCTTCCTTCCTTCCTTCCTTCCTTCCTTCCTTCCTTCCTTCCTTCCTTCCTTCCTTCCTTCCTTCCTTCCTTCCTTCCTTCCTTCCTTCCTTCCTTCCTTCCTCTCCCCCCCCCCCCCTTTCTTCCTTTACTTTCTGTCTTAGTAATAACTCTAAGAAGAAGGACAAAGACTTGGTAAATAGGGTTAAACATCTTACCCAGGTCATATAGCCAAGAAGTATCTGAGTTTCTATTTGAACCCAGGTCCTCCTGACTCCGGGTCTGGTGCCTCTATCTACTGTACCACCTAGCTGCCTCACTTCTTTATCTTCCTTCTGACTTCAATTTCCTTACCTTTGTGTAATTTAGTCTGGCCTTTGAGCATGTCCAGTTTGCCTGAAAACTAGACTGCCCCTGCCAAAGAAGGGGTTTGAATTAGATATGACCTCTAAGGTCTCTCCCCAAAATGTTTTTCTTTTCTTTTGTTTTGTTATTTCTTCAGTATATGGGGCTATTCATGTGGAAATTCCATCTACTGAAGCATGCCAGGATACCACTTGTAAATTATGATTGTAGAGTGTTGTTTGAAGACAGAGAATTATCTGATTTGAACCTTGTTCTTCCTAACTCCAAGGCTAGGTCCACTGACTGTAACTATTGCTTCCTCTCAACTCTAAAATCCTATTGCCCCTTCTACCTCTAAAATCCAATGTTCTTATGATTCTTCATCTGCCTCCTTTTCTCTTTCCCTATGATGTCCTATTTTCTCTTTCCATATCTCCCTACTTCGTTTTCTTTTTCACATCTCTTTACTCTCTTTTCTCTCCTCCTCTCTTCATGCATTCATAATTTCTAGACTCTTTCTAGAGGTGACATTGAATAAATAAAAGATGAAGAAGGGAATATATTAGTTAGAGAAGACTTCTGAGCGGAGTGAGTTTTGAGTTAAGTGTAGAAAGATGCTAAAAACCCATTATTAAACAATTTTCTTGAGGCTATTTATCCGATCATATGCCTTCTCCCATAAATTTCCAGTTGTCCCTACCCTCTTTTTATTAACTTGGTTGCATTTGTTTTGACCTTCTCACTCCAACCTGACACTCTCTTTAGTGTGAATCTGTGGTATTGGCCACCAGTTGGCAGCAAGGACAAGGCCCTAATACAGAAAGCTGTCATTAAAATAGGAGCTGATGTTTCCCTCCCTCAGCAAGCTCCACACCCTTGGCTCCCCATCTGCTGTGGCCCTGTGCTTGGGACTTTCAACTGAAGCTTTTCCTTAAGAGGTTTTCACAAGTTCAATGCAGTCTTGGGTATTGGGGAGTTGAAATTATTTTTACCCATGTGCAGTTGCAATAGCCATCTGCCAATATGCTGTCCAATTCCCCATTGTGTTTAAAATCCATCTGGAGGATTTTGCCATCTTCCATGCTTTCTAATTTCTTAAAAAAATTAAATAATCAATGTCTTAGTGCAGAGGAAAATACTCTATCATCCTGTGTCTGCTTCTTCTGCAAGCTTTTCCGTATGGATTAAGAAGATAGAGTCAGGAAGGTCACCATTTCTCCTCCCCCTAAAGCATATTCTTTTCTGACTCTTAATATTTTGCTCAGGCTGCTTCTCAATTCTGAAATTCCTTCTCAGCTCCCTTTCACTTCTTTAAATCCTATTCCTCTATAGTGCTACTCAGGACATTCTGGAGAGGCTTCATTGGTCTTAGTCACCTCCTTTTTCTCTTCTCCAATGAGATGCAGGGACTGGTTGACCCTGGACTCTTGGTCCATTGCCATTATCTGCTCTATCAACTGGGTAGCACTCCTACAAAGTTTTCCATTTCCGTCTTTTGCCGCACATCTAATATGAAAAATTATCATGTAACCTTTTGTTTGTTTGTTTGCTTTAAATGCTTAAACTTTTTAATTTCAGTGGACTACAGGGAAAGAAGTGGATACTGACAAAAATATTGATGGCCAAAGTTATATGGTTTCAAGAAATGTTTAAAAGGCTAATAAGAACAGTCAACATTTAGCTCTAACTCAAATAAAATAAAAATACAATTTTTGACTATTATCCTTTTGGATAAACTGTAAGAGATCAATGGGATGACTGTTCTTTGGGTGAGTCCCTTTATCTTGGTTGCAGGCACAGAAAGCTAAGATACCCCTTGTTTATGGCATAAGTCAAGTACTCACTTGATCTACTTATCTCTAGAGTGTGGTGGACAAGTACCTCATAGTCAACATTTGCAATATTTGGGCCACTCTGCCTTCACTGGAATCTAAATATGATTCTCTCTCTCTCTTTGTAATACAGTGGAAAGAAGACTGAATCTGAAGACCTGAATTTCACTCAGCACTGACACTTAGTGACTTTGGAAAGATTATTTAGGCTCTCTTGGCTTTAGTTACCTTATCCATAAAAATATGGAGATGGCGCATTCCTAAATATTCCTTCAAATCTACATCTATGATGTTAGGAGCCTGAATTATAGGCAATGAAGGTTGCTTATAGTCTTCCAGAAGAGAGTTGGGAATGAATTCAGTGGGAGGAAAAGCTATCTGTCTGGGATAGCCCTTCCAATGTTGATGTTAACTTTCACCCACTCCCTCCTGTTCCTTCAGGTACTCCTTTCTCCCTATTAGTGTCCACTTTCACCACAACCACTACTATAGGTTGAGTACTTGGGCTACATAATCCTTCTGCTATTCTGTAGAGATACCTAAGCCTCTCCATGGTGGTGCTTTTCTCATGTCGAATACTTTGCATTGGGAATCACAGAATCATATATTCTCAGAATTTAAATGGACCTTATTGATCCCTTTGTCCAAACCCTACTTTAAAAGAAATCCCTTCTACAATGTCCTCAGTTCAACCAAAATTTAAAAGATATATAATGTATTCCAGGCACTATTATAGATGCTGCTGGGGATACAAAGACAAGAATCATACAGTCTTTGCTCTTAAAGAACATACATTCTTTTTGGATAAAATATTATGGTCACCCAATCTTTTCTTCAAGAGTTTGGGTGGAGAGGATCTCATATTACTACTTTTTTTTTTTGGTTTTAAGGCAGAAGAGTGGAAAGGGCTAGGCAATGGGGGTTAAGTGACTTGTCCAAGATCACACAGCTAGAAAGTGGCAGAGGTCATATTTGAACCCAGGACCTCCTGTCTCTGGGCCTGACTCTCAATCCACTGAGCCATCTAAATGCCCCCCTCATATGACTTCTTAAAGCATATTTTATTATCCTCTTTCTCCATCTCCTGTCCTGGTTTTGTGACTTTGGGGTCTCTGTTCTTAGCTGAGTTTCATTAGCTTTGGTTTTCACTCTCTCTTGCTACCCTCTCTTATATGCAAGTTGTCAGCTACTTTTTAAATACCATAATATTTTCTCCCAAAAGAATGTATGTTCTTTAAGAACAAAGACTATATGATTCTTGTCTTTGTATTCCTAGCACCTATAATAGTTCTCACCTATGTAATCTCCAAAAAGGAGTATCTAATGATAAGGATTTGATACTGGTCAGGAAAAGAGAGTAGTATTGTGAGGGTTAGAATGTAGGTCCCTTATTAGATTGGATAATATGCCAATACCCTTTAACCCAGCAATACAAATATAGGTCTGTGTGCCAAAGAGATCAAAGATAGGGGAAATGGACCTACCTGTACAAAAATATTTATAGCAGCTCTTTTTCTTAAACCCTTACCTTCCACATTAGAATCAATACTATGTATTGGTTCCAAGGCAAAAGAGTGGTAAAGGCTTAAGTGACTTGCCCAGAGTCACACAGCTGGGCAGTGTCTGAGGCCAGATTTGAACCCCAAACCTTCTTTCTCTAGGTCTGGCTCTCAATCCATTGAGCTACCCAGCTGCCCTCTATAACAGCTCTCTTTGTGGTGGCAAAGAACTGAAAACTGAAGCAATGTCCATTAATTGGGGAATAACTGAACAAGTTGTGGTGTATGGTTGCATTAGAATACTATTGTGCCATAAGAAATGACAAATTAGATGGTTACAAAAAAACCTGGAAAGACTTATATGAAATGGAGCAAAGTGAAGTAAGCAGAACCAGGAGAACGTGACTTTGTGACTTTATACTATACTATATACTGTAACCATAGTAGTGCCTGATCATCAACTGTGAAGGACTTAATTGTTATTAACATTGCAAGGATCTGAGACAATTCCAAGGGAGTCATGATTGAAAGGACTATCCACCACCAGAGAAAGAACTGACAAAGAGTCTGAATATAGATTGAAGCAGGCTATTTTGTTTTGTTTTTTAAACTAAGTTTTTGTTTTAGAATCAATACTAAGTATAAGTTCCAAGGGAGGAGAACAGAAAGGGATAGGCAATGGGGGTTAAGTGACTTGCTCAGGGCCACACAGCTAATTAGCTAAGGTCACATTTGAACCCAGGCCCCCATCTTGAAACATGGCTCTTTATCCACTGAGCCATCTACTTGCCCCTGAAGCATGCCATTCTTTACTTTGTTTCCTCCATGAATTTTTCTCTAGTGTAAGCAATATGTATCTTCTTTAACAATGGGACTAACATAGAAATGTGTTTTGTATGATTACACATTTGTAGCCTGTATCATATTCCCTGGTATCTTGGGGAAGAGGGAAGATTGTAAAGGAGAGAAAAAGCATGGATCACAAAATGCCAGAAAACGGTTCTTGAATATTGCACTTACATGTAATCTGAGGGGGGTAAAAGAATTAAATAAAAGAATCTAAGCTCCTTAAGGGTAGGGGATGTTTCATTTTTGGCTCTATATCTGTAGTAGCTGACACATAGTAGATGCCCAATAAATTCTTATTGATGGATATATTGGGGGACAGAGCATAGATTTTGAGACTCCTCTAGTATCCAATTATAAATAAACTCCATAAGGGCAGGTAGCATGTCTTATTGAACTTGGCTATTTCCCCAAGCACTGAGAATACTGTTAAACATGTAGTAGGTGCTGAATTTATTTGCATTGGATTATGTGGAATGGAATAATAACAATAACCCTAAAGGACTTATATAGCACTTTATAGTATGCAAAGCCCTTTAAAAATATTTTTTCATTTGATGCCTGGTAAAAAGAGCACTTAGTTTCTGATGAGAAGATCTGGATTTGAATCCATGTTTTTCTACTTACTATTTATGGGACTATGGACATTGCATCAAGAAAGGGAAGGAGGGAGGAAAGAAAGAAAGAAGGAAGGAAGAGGAAAGATGGAAGAGGGAAAAAGGGATGGAGGGAAGGAGGCAGTGAGTAGAGGAAGAAACATGCATTTACTCAGCACCTACCATGTGCCAGGTATTGTGCTAGGCTATGCAATGATGAAATAAATACAAGCAAAAAGGAGGGAAGGTGAGGGGAGAGGAGGAAGGTTTAACATTCATAAAATCATCCATTTGAATCGCCAATTAGGTGGTCTCAAGCACTTACTACCTGTGTGACCCTGGGCAAATCACTTCACCTTTGTTTGCCTGAGGTTCCACATCTCTGAAATAAGGATAACAACAACAAAACCTGTCTGGAAGGGTTGTTGTGAGAATCAAATGAGATAGTATTTGTAATGTGCTTAGTATAGTGCCTGGCACATAGCAACTGCTATATAAGTGTTAGCTATTATTATCATCATTATTATTATTAAATTGGAATCCCAAATGACAAAAGCCACTGTTTCAGCTCAGCATTTTGGCTGACGTTACATCCTTCTAGAACACCCGTTCCATGATGTCCATTTCATCTAGGCTCAGAAAGCCAAGGCATGAGAGCTAAAATCTAGGCTGCCAGGGATGGTACTGATCCAATGGTCCTCTCATCTCTCTCTGGCCCTGGATCTAAACGTTAGACCTTGGAAATCACTCAGTAAATTTTCTTGAGACAACATAAGAAAGCGTTCAATGCTCTGCCACTCATGGAGTCTACCTTACAAAGTAATGACTCGCTAAACCCAGTGAGACTCAAAAAGAAGCTGCTCATCTCTCTTAAGCCAAAATCAATAGCAATTTTATCTTTTATTCTTTTTTGTTTAGCTGAAAAGACACAAGTGTTGGTTTCATGTCAGCAGGTGTTGGGCATGGAGTTGCCTATATTCAGCACAGAAGGACACCAGGAAGAAACATTAGGAGAAGCAGCTATAGAGAGTGGTTAGAGGCAGCCAGAGAATTAGTAAGTCTTGAGTTCAAGTCCTAACTGCCCCATATTGAATGAATGACTTTAGGCAAGTCATCTAAAAACTAATTGTCCCCATGCAACTTTCTAAGACTAAGATTTAGAGTAGTTTCTGGCCTGCATTGGTAAAGGAAATTTCCTCAATAGCCTTAAAACAAAAACAAAAAAACCAAACCTTTACTTTGGTGTTAAAGAACATTTCAAGGTAAGTGACTTGTCCAGGTCACATAGCTAGGAAGTATCTAAAACCAGATTTGAACCCAGGACCTCCTGTCTGCAAGCCTGGCTTTCTATCCACTGAGCCACCTAATTGCCCCCTTGATAGTCTTTAATAAATGAAATCACAGTAGTATTCCATTATATTTACATACTAAAATTTATTCATTTCCCAATTGGTGGGCACCCTCTTAGGGTCCAGTTCTTTGCTACCAAGAGCTATTATAAATGCCTTTGTACCACTTGGACTTTTTCTCTTTCTTCAATCTCTTTGAGGTATAGGCCTAGTAGTGATATTATGATGCTGTAAGAATGAAGAAGGAGATGGCTTCTGAGAGAGCTTAGAAGACTTGAATGAACTGATATAGAGTGAAGCAAGCAGAATTATAATGTCAATATTATAAAAAACAAACAATTCTGGAAGATTTAAGAATTTGAACAACTAAATAATCATTCATGACTCCTGAGGACTAATAAAGAATGCTATCTGGTTTGGAACAGAGATAATGAACTAAATTGCAGAGTAAGAAACACATTTTTGTGAATAGGAGAATTTGTTTTGCTTGACCATGCCTATATGATAAAAGAGTTCTTCCTTCCTTTTTTTTCCCCAATGAGTAAAAGGAAGTGGAAGGGAGAAAAATGCTTGATGATTGGAAAAAAAATTTAATCACAGGGAGGAGGAGGAACAACATTAAACTCCTTGGATTTTGGGTGAATAGAAAAAAATAGGAAATCTTTTCTTCAATTTGATTTATTTCAATATCACAGAATGTCAGAGTAGGAAGAAACCTCAGAGATCATCTAGTCTAACCATAGGTGAACAAGAATCCTTTCTATGATATACTTGGAGTAATTTCCATTGATGGGGAGTTCAGTACACCCCATACCCCAAATTTCATTTAGGTAAACTTGATTTATTTTGGAAGCAGAAATTAATAGTCAGTCTTTAATTTCATAATTTATATAATTTGGTCTTCTACTTATAAGACTTGATAAATATCAGCAGTGGGAAAGAAATGAGGATTTAAGGAAGAGGTAAATGAGTTTCCATTTTGAATATGTTGAGTTTGAGATGTTTTAATGTATTAATGGAGTATGAGAGATTGGGGCTAGATTTGGGAGTCACTTGTGTGGAGAAGATATTTGAATCTGTAGGAGTAGATGAGAATACAAAGAAAAAAATGTGTATGAAGGAGAACAGAGGACTCAGGACAGAGATCAAGAGCACAACCATTCTAAAGAGGTAGGACAACCCAACAAAAGAGCCCAAGAACAACCAGAAAATTTGGAGAACAAGGAGAGAGTAGTGCTATGGAAACTAGGGAGAAGAGAATGTCTGGGAAGAGAGGGTATCAACAGTATCAAAAAACTATAAAGAGATTAAAAAAAGGATAAAAACTTAGAAAAGGCCATTGAATTCAGCTGTTCAGAGATCTTTGGTAGAGATTATCTATTCTAATCTCCCTCTCTGTGCCAGGAATCCCTACTGCACACTTAATCTTTTTACTTAATCTCTCTGGGTTTCTTCCCATCTTTAAAACAAAAGGGTTGACTAACTCTTTGGAGAAAAATTAGAAACAAAGATCGGGTGATAAACAAATATTTATTGAGAGCAATTATGAGAAACAAGAGAAAGCTGCAAAGCAGACTGTGTAGAGAAAGCTGCCTAAAAGATAGGAAGTCCTGGCTAGTTTAGTCAGTTATTATTATGTGGTCAAAGAGGTCATAGAATTGGTCCCATACCAATGAAGGTCACTTGACACTGTTCCAAGGCCACAGACTGGATTCCTAATCAAAAACCTCCAAATTCATACCATGGGCATAAAGAGAAGATGAGGCATAGGGGAGGAAAAGAAGGAGAAAAGGAGAGTGAAAGAGTGAGGAGAAAGAAAGGGAGAGAATGAGAGAGAAAAGGGAAAAAAGAGAGATCGAGATGGAAAAAAGAGAGAAGTGAGTAGGAAAATTAGGGAGGAAAAAAGGGAGGAAAGAGGGAGAAACAGATACAGAAGGAGAGGAGGAGAGGGAGAAGGTATGTGTATCTTTGCACAGATTACGTTTCAGGATATTCTATGGAGAATTCTTATTCAGGCACAAGTTGGGTCTAGGTGATCTCTGAGGTCCCTCCAAATTCTGAGATTCTGTTATTCTTTTATTTACCAGAAATGAAGTTCCTCAAAATCAACTACCAAACACATTTATTAAGCACTTCAT
Organism: Monodelphis domestica; assembly: GCF_027887165.1. Lineage (NCBI taxonomy): Eukaryota > Metazoa > Chordata > Mammalia > Didelphimorphia > Didelphidae > Monodelphis > Monodelphis domestica. The sequence goes on along the minus strand of NC_077229.1, from coordinate 417,014,013 downwards.
ATGTACTAAACACATCATATTCTAGATGCTAAGGATAGAGGGACAAAAATGAAACAGTTTCTGCCTTGGAGGATCTTATATTTTAATGGGAAGAAATAATGTATACAAATATAAGTAAATATAAAGCAAAACCAAGATACATATGAAGTAACTGGCTGGAATTTTAGTAGGCATAAGGGAGAGAGAATAAGAAAAGACATCATATAGCAGGTAACTCTTGAACTGTCCTTTGAAGATACAGAGATTCTAGAAGCAGAGGTAAAGAGGGAAGGCATTTCAGGTCATGTCATGGAGACAACCTGTAAAAAGGTACAGAGCCCATGGAAATGCATGCTGGGTAGTTGGTCAATATGACAGGGGATATATATATATATATATATATATATATATATATATATATATATATATAGAGAGAGAGAGAGAGAGAGAGAGAGAGAGAGAGAGAAAGAGAATAAGAGAGTAAGAGAGTATGTGTGTGTGTAAAGGAGTGATATGTAATAAGCTTGGAAAGGGAGGTTAGAGTCAGCCTGGGAAGGACTTTAAAAGCCGAGAAGAGGATTTTGCATTTATCCTTGAAGTACCAAAGAATTCAGTGAGCAGAGAAATGGCATAATCAGGACTACACTTTGGTGGCTCAGTGGAGGATGAATTGGAGAGGAGAGAGACTAGAGGCAGGGAGACTAATTAGCAGGCTATTATAATAATTCAGGTGAGGGGATGAGGGCATGTATTAGGATAGTAAATGAAAGAACCATCCAAAGGACAGTTGATGAAATGGGAATGAAGCACATGAAAGTTTAGGGCTTTGGGAAAAGATTGAATCAAAGCAGGAAAGTAGCTATATATGGTACCTGAAAAGATTGACTGGTTGGAGTAGACGGTATGCTTTTGCCCTGCTCTCTAAAGCTATGAAATAAAAACAGGAGCATGGATCAGGAGTCTGGAGACCTGGATTTGAATCTGTTTAACTATTTACTATTTGCTTGACCTTGACCAAGGCATCTCTCTGTGTCTCTGGTACTTCCCTACTAAAATGATGAGGTTAGATGATGACCACAAAGATTTCTCCCTGAGCTAAATTCTGTTACTCATCACTGAAATCATGCAACATGAAAATGTCCCTCCCTCTTTTACTCCTTTCTTCCTCTCTTCCCTCTTTTCCTTCTTCCTTCCCTCTTTCCTTCTCCCCTTCCTTCCCTCCATTTATTCCCTCCCTCTCTCCCACTCTCTCTTCCTTCTTCCCTCCCTCCCTTCCTTCCATTCCATTCCATCCTCTTTCCCCCCTCCCTCCTCTATTTCCTTACAGCTTAGTGGGAAGCTCTGAATTTTCCAAGACTGAAAGGTCCATTTCACATTATTTATTACTCTGTGCCTTTTGAGGCTGAGGTCTATAAATCGTCCATACATGTTGCTGAATTTTAGCAACAGCAAAGTTTCATCACATGTAATTAAAAGATCCTAAAGCTATTTGAATGCAATATATTTAGGAATGACACCATTTGGGGTGAAGGGAATAGTCCTTTGAGGGTCAGCAATATTTCACAACTGCCATTGTGAGAGCCAATTGGCTTCCTGTTCCAACTCCACTAGGACTGTTCAAAGCTAAGACAAGATCTAGATTTGGAAATATCTCCTGATATAATGGGTCACCAGGTCCTTCCTTAGAGCAACAAACAGGGAACTGAGCTTTGAGGGCAAGGACTATTTCGATTTTGTCTTTGTTTCTTCAGCACCTAGCACAATGCTTAAAATATAATAGATAATTAATAAACACTTTTTGATGTTGATTGATTGAATATTTTTCAGGACTGATTTGATGATAAGTCACAACAAATATTTTCAAATTTTAGTGTGATATATATATATATATACATACATACACATATGTTTAGGTATAATTATTAGTATAATCATCATCTAATTCTTCTAATTTTCTTCAATTAGGTTCTAATAGAAAAGGTCCAAAGAAAAGTCATTGTCTTAATTTATGCTTTTATACAGGGTGTTCCCAAAGTCTTACTAAAATTTAGTAATTTTACTAATTTATTTAATTACAATTTAAAACTACATCAAGACTTTAGGGGGCAGCTCAGTGGATAGAGTACCAGGTGTAGAGAAAAGAGGTCCTGGAGTCAAATCTAGCCTCAGACACTTCATTGCTGAATGAATTTATCTGCAAGTGCCTAGCCCTTACTAATCTTCTGCTTTAAAACTGATGCTTAGCATGAAGATAGAAGGTAAGGGTTAAAATACATTAAGACTTTTGGGGACACATCATATTTAACATTCTATTATTTTTAATTATTGTTATTATTAATTCCTCAAGATTAGAGATTGTTTTGTTCTATTTGTATTCACAGTGTAACTAGTATAGTTCTTGTTACATGGTAGCCACTTAAGAAATGCTCACTGATTGGCTATTATTCCTGGTATGGCCACTGCTTGCCCTCTAGGTACTCAAGGTTTCTTCACAATAAGATGTTCTATTTCTCGTTAAGCATTCCTGCCCCCCAATTCCTTCATGAAGTCTTTCTTGACTACAGCATTGGTTAAGAGGTAAAAGAAGAATGAAAGGAAGTGTAGTATCTCCGAGACCAAGAGAAGAAAGAACATCCAGCAGGAGGTGAGATGCTGCAAAAGAGATCAGGCAACTGATAACCAGACAGGTCTTTAGATGATTAGGAACCCATTAGGGAAATTGGAGAAAAAAATCTTTTAATAGAAGAATAATGACAGAAAAAAATGTAGAGGCACTGAGTTAGAGCTGGAAGGAAACTTTGGGGTCATTGAAAATAACTCCCTTATTTTTTAGATGAGGAAAATGAGGCCAAAGAGGTGAGGTGACTGGCCTAAGGCCATACCATTCACTCAGATTTTCCTGGCTCTTGGTTAAATATGCTATTCACCATATCATTTAGTGGCAGGAGATAGAGGAGCAAGGGTGTGATAAACAGGTGGCATTATGTCAGAAGTGAAATTCCCCTTTCTGGGACCCACTATTTCCTCATATTTTCATTTCTACTCTACATTATTCTCCCCAGTAAAGCTGATTTTTATTTATTTATTTATTATTTAGCATGCTAAACCCTTGGATTGCAAGGAATTGAGGAAAGGCAGGAAGAAGAGGTATTGGGAAAATACAGATAGAATGGAAAGCAACTCAGACAGAAAGATCTAATAAAGGCTTTTTTTCATTTTTTTAAAGCACTGAGGGGACATGCTCATGTTTGTAGGGAGGTGGAAATGAGGCAAAGATAAGGGAGAGACTGAAGATACATGAGAAAAGGGACCTTGCCATGTCTTGGAGGAGATAAGAGGGAATGAAATCAAGGGCACATGTAGAAGGGTACCAAATACTGTCTTTCTTAGGAGGGAAGGAGGAAAAAAGAGAGGGTCATGCTGTTAATAAGGTCTGAAGAATGGGGAGAGGGAGAGGGAAGCATCTTCGGGTGTCCTTAGTAAAGTAAGAGGCTATGCCAATTGCTATAGGGGTACATGTGTGTTTATGTGTGTGTTGAACTGAAAACGAGGGAACAGTAGTGCAATCTATTCCTTATTGTTACCTACTGGTCTAAGTAGAGGTTTGACGAGGGATGGAGATCTTTGGAATAATCAGCTTGGGCAATAAGAAAGAAAATCAATTATTATTGAAGAGAGGACCATTAAAGACAGTTAGGACTTGGCTAAGGCTTTTTATAATTTTTCTTCATATATGCATGTGTATAATATGTCATATATTATACATATATGTCATATATATGTATAAACAACTCTCTTTTTGCAGATGAGAAAACTGAGGCCTGGAGGAGCTAAAAAGTAATATGCTACAGAGGAAAGAATGATGGAAAGAAAGAAAGAGTTCAAATCCCAGTAAGACTCCTTATTGTTTCTATGATCTTGGGCAAATCCCTCAACCTCCCCAGGCTTACTTTCCTCTGGGATTGACTTCATAAAAATTATTCCTAAAAAAAAAAAGACAAAAAAATCATTCCTTATTTATCTCTTTCAGGTGCATTAGCAAAGCTGGAAGAAAGAAGATGAGTGCTTTTCCTCATTTTCTTGTCAAAAGCCAAAGTAAACTGGATCCTTCAAGATCCTTAATTAGCCAACAACGATTCTATGAAGTTCTCCAGACTGTAACTGGAAAAGAGATCTTAGAAAAGTTTGTAATAGCAAAAGCAAAAATAAAAAGTTATTTTTAGTGGCTCCTTAGTTAAGGATCAAATGAGAGAAAGGATGTGAAAGGGCTTTGGAAAGTATGAAGTCTAATGGAAAGTAAAGGATTTGTGTGATTATTAACCAGAAAATTCAATTAACCAGAACATCTCATTTGCAGAACATTACAGGGCATTAAGATTTCACTGTATAGTCAGATACAATCCTGCTGGACCACCCCCCCCTTTCCTCTAATTCTCCCACTAATTGAGTTATGCAAAGGAAAGAAAGGGATATGGTACAATGGAAAATGTTGGTCTGGGAGTAAGGACAGCTGGGTTCCAATCCTGGTTCTGTCAGTGCCTGGCTGTTGTCATCTCAAGTCAGAGAAGGTCAAACAAAGCTAGAAGGTCTCTGAGATGGAATCTCCTTCATCTGACAGATAAGCAAGCTCAGGCCCAGAGAGGGGAATTTGCCCAGAGTCATACAGGGAGTTGGGGGCTGTCAAGCAGCTCACTCATATGAATCATCCACACGTGACTCCCCATATAAACTGTAAAAAGCAATAAGTGTGAGTTTACATGATGAAAAACACCGAATTTAAAGATGGAGGAGTTGTTGGTCAAAGGAGGGCATTGAGAGGGGGTGGGAAGAACCTGGAATGGGATTCAGCAGGTGTAGGTTCTTCCACTGCTCCTGCTGCTACTACTAGCCAATATTTATATGGTGCTCACTATGCCAGGCATTAGGCTAAGTGCTTTACAATATTTATGTCATTTGATACCCACAACAACTCTGGGAGGGAGGTGCTGTCATGATTCCCATTTTACAGATGAGAAAGCTTAGACAAATAGAAGTAAAGTGATAGGGTCACACAGCTACTAAATATCTAAATATCTGAGATTCTTGACCATGGCCCCAGTGCTCTATCTACTGCACCATCCAACTATAAGCTTTTTGATTTTGAAAAGTACCTTTGCCTCTCTGATCCTCAGTTTGCTCATTTATAAAATGGAGATAATAATATTTACCTTGCTTACTTGAAAGTATTATCGTAAAATTCCAATATGAAAATACATATAAATGCACTATGTGAATGTAAACAACTTCTCCTAAGGACAAGTGTTTTTGGAGATGCTGAATTTTGTGTAGGTTTTGGGAATTAAAAGAAACTCCTTCATTTAAAACAAGGCAATGTTTTGCCATGAAAAGAACAATGGGGTCTTGAACCAAGGTTAAGCAAAAGTATTTGTTTAGCAGAAATTTATCCAATCTTTCCAAAGAGAATTAAGCTTTTCTACTGATTTTACTTATATGCTATTCTCAATTTGTTTTCATCTCCAACCACTACCCTGCCCCCAATAGTATTTTCCTGCATATGAAAAAAATTCATATGATTCAGAAAAGATATTTTTGTGATTCCTGTAATGATAATAGCAAGAGCAATGATAACATATTATTGTTGTAGTTATTTCAACGTGACATTGTTTTCTTGTACCCTTTTCAGTCATGTTTTTGTCACCATCATCAACAATAGCAAAAGTACATTTTCTTTGACTGTCAAGATTTGCAAGATGAATATTCATAATGTAAGGTTGTTTTTTCCCTCCCAGCAAATCATGTTGGTATATATTATATGCCTCAAGAGTATGTTAGATTATGTTGTATTACACTGTTGTCATTATCCATCTATCTGATTTGGAGACAAGGTAAGAGAATGTTAGGATATAAGCCTCTGGGAATGGTTGTTCTATGCTATAGGAAAACAACAGAATTTGACCATGAAAGAACATTCTGGGATATTTGCAAACACTCCACAATGTAGCTATATTTTGTGGATAATAATAGTAATAATAATATTAGCTAATATTTGCATGTACTATGCTAAGTGTTTTGCAAATGTCTCATTTCAACTTCAAAACAGGTCTGAAAGTAAGGTGCTATTATTGTCCCCATTTTACAGATGAAGAAACTGAAGCAAACAGAGGTTAAGTGAGTAGCCTGTGGTGACACAGTAAGTAAACATTTGAAATCAGATTTGAACACATATTTTCCCAACTCCAGGCCCAGTACTCTTTCTACTGTACCACCTAGCTGACCCTTGGACATATTTGAGATAGGTAGAGACAAGAGAGTAAAGGAGTATTTTTCTCCATGAGAAAGCTGAAATTGTCCTTAGATGCTCTCAAGAAGTCTTTCCCTCTAGTCCTGTAAAACTTTACTGAACAAAAAGAATAGTTATCCTATGTATTTTCTCATTTGGATCCACCTTTCTTTCTCTCATGATCATAAGTGTAAATGTAGACAAATCAGGTAAGTCAGGACAAGTATTTAAGTCTCTGCCATGTAGACTATGAGTACTATCTCTTTGGATAAGGAGCCCCGCAGACTTCTAGAATCTTAAAGCAAGGACCAATCACAAGCAACCATAGAGTCCTGCCTTCTGTCTTAAGAATGCCTAGAAAAAGGCTTAGATAATAAGCCTGAGCCTCAGTTTCTTCATTTCTAAAATGAAGGGGATGGACTAAATGAGTTCAAACTTACATTAATTCAATTGCATTTAATAAACATTTATTAAACACATGAGAAAGAAAGAAAAGAAAGAAAGAAAGAAAGAAAGAAAGAAAGAAAGAAAGAAAGAAAGAAAGAAAGAAAGAAAGAAAGAAAGAAAGAAAGAAAGAAAAAGAGAAAGGCATTATTGGTTCTAGATGGATTGTAAGTTTCTTGAATGTAGAAATAGTAATGGATGCCAAGCTGGCCTCTTCCAGTCTCTCCTCAAGTGTCTGTCTTCCAGTCCAACTCCAAGTGACTCTCCCAGTCTTTCCTCAGAGGGACTCTTCTTCATTCCAATAAAACTACGAATCAGAGGATTTTTTTGATCTATCTATATATGGCCTCTGTGGTCCTCTATTTAAAGATCTTTTTCTCTTGTGTCACCTCCCCTAAATTTCATGTCTACCAATCACAGCAGATGTTCCTCTCCAGGATGGCCCACTCAATATATAAAATGGGTGTTCACACGTTTTTTTGGTTAGATTATACCTTTTTTGGTTATATCATACCTTTAGTAGTTAGTTTGCACCTTTTTGTGGTTAAAATGGGTAGATATACTTTAAATACTGAGTTAACACTTTTGGGGATTAAAATCTAAAAATAGACTGGGGATTACAATTCAATCTTCCCAATAAAGGAAGAGCTAAGTATCTTCATTGTTACAATCAGGAGATAGCCAAATCCAATCTTCACATAGAGCATAACATTTAGTGTGTATGTGTAGAAAGTAAGAAGAGCATAGAAGGAGACACAATACCTACATAAAGAATAACAATAAAAATTAGAACCAAGTACATGCACATGATTGAGACAAATTAATCACTATAGTAGTTTTAGCCTTTGGAAACAGGGAAAGTTTCATGGAAGAAATGGAAAGGACAGAGGGCAGGGAGTTCTAGGCCTGGGATACTACAGTGAGTAGAATCATGAAAGCAGTAAAGAATGGGCAGTATGGGAGACAGATAGTAATTAGTCTAGTTTGATCAGAATACCAAGGCTGTAAAATAGAAATGTATGACATAAACCCTGAAATGCTACAGAGGAGAGGTCTATCCAAGATGGTGGAGTAGAAGCAAGAACTCATCTGAACTCTTCCAGAATCTCCTTTAAACAACTTTAAAATAATGTTTCAAAGCAAATTGTGAAGCAACAGAACCAACATAAGGACAAGGTGAAACTATTTTCCATCCCAAGGAAATCATCAGAAAAGATCTCTCTCACTGGGGTGATGGTTGGGCCTTGAAGCCCAGTGCAGACTATGTAGACTAAACCCCATGTGAATTTTAGATTTTCTCCATTTTGCTTAGTCTTTAGAAATTCTAGCAACTAGGAATGTATACACCCCACTTAAGGATTAACTGTGAATAGGATGGTCTATGACCGACATGTGCTAGCAAGTGACAAATAAGAAACAACTGACAGACCCCCTGGGATGTCCTAAGTCCAGCTTAAGCTACCATTGGTACATGTGAGACGCAGGAAGTGATATAAAGAACGGTCTATATATTTCACTTCCTGCTTCTCACTTCCTCTCTCTGGAAGTGCTCACCATGGCTCTTGCCATTGCTTTCGCCGTCTCTCTGAGATGTGGAGCTTTTTTCTGAGTTGGGAGCTCATGGCAGCATGCTGGTGAGGTGACTGGGAGAAGCTCTTAGTTTGCTTGGTGAGTGTTTAGGCTGATTCCTTTTTCCTTTACCTCCTAAAACGCTATCCTCCTAGGAGACCCCTCATCTTGGAGAAGGCCTCGTGGCTGGTAGCCAAGCTAGATTGAGAAGGCCCCTTGGCCAAGGCCTCCGAACTCCTGCCTGGCTCAGCCTCAGCTGGAGCAGTTTAAATTCTCTTCTCTTTTCTATTTCTTCCCTCTATTGTAATTAAACCACTATAAAATCCCCAACTGATTTGAGTATTTTATTGGGATTGAATTAATTCCTGGTGACCACTAGTATAATGTATTCCGTCAATAATCCCTAATTTTACACCTTACACCCAGAAAGTCAGTGGCAGGCTTTAAAGACAACTCCAGCAGCATCAGCACTTTTGGGAGCTCTCAAACAAGCAGTCAGAATTCAGAAAGGTATCACCAGGGACCCTTTGCTGGTATTGGGGGATATATTCTATTCCATTGCCCATCCATAGTTCTATATTCACAGTCCCAGGACTAAGCCATAAGGGAGCAGGGGCCCTGGTCACAATAACACAGTGGAGAAGAGTGCTTGTGATCAAACACAGATGAGAGTACTGTCCAAGAGAGCAGTAATCACACATCTCTTAGATCATATCACCTTGGAAGCACTAAAAACCTACAGACTCTTAGAGTGAACTCTAAAAGTAACAGTAAGAAAGCCAAAAGCTTGGGATAGTGCCCCCTTCAATCTGGGAATAGAGCCCAACTCTAACATAAAATTAAAAAATTAAGAAATTAGAAAAATGAGCAAACAACCTGACCATAAAAAGTTACTATGGTGACAGGGCCTATCAAGACACAAATTCAGAAGAAGGCAATGATGTCAAAATAACCATGAGTAAAGCCGCAAAGAAAAAGTGTTCTATAAATGCTACCTGTTATTATTAAAAATGGACCTTGAATGCCTGACAAAAGAAGTCTAGAATTATTTTAGTGAGCCAATGAAGTTTTCTATTTTGTTTTTTTAACTAGATGTGTGATCTTAGACAAATTATTTAATCTTATGAGGCTGTTTCCTTACCTACAAAATTAAAGGGTTGAACTAAATGGCTTCTAAGGTCCTTTCCAATTCTAAATTTATACTCTCATGATCAAGTCTAGTAGCTATGTGAAGGCTAGATCAGAAAGGGGCAGATCTGCTAAGGGGAATAATTCCAAACTTTGCTACACTAACCAGGGTATCCTGCCATAAAAAAAAAATCCTTCCTTGGGCAAATAAAAATCATTCTTGTGTTAATATAGTATGTCTTCTATTGTTAGGTCACTGTGCCTGACAAGGGGAGATAGCTAGCTGCTTAGCATACCCCTCAAACAAAACATTCTTAAGTTTGAAGATGGCATTCAAGTTAAACCTGGGTTAAACACCCTAAATCACTTTAACCTTTCCTCAAAGAATCCATTATATATAAATCTAATTGTTTTTTGTCATTATCCTTCTTAACATTATATCTTTCTCCCTTTGAATTCTCCCTTTCGTCTTGAGGTTCTTGTCTTGCCCACATGTGGAACATATGGAACACTCCTACTGTCTAGTAAGGTAACCTTCTTTCCTTCAGAAGTTTTCTGGAGGGCAGTATCTCATTTACTTTGGCCTTTGGAAATTTACTGGTTTTGAATCCCCTCTTATCCACACAACCCCACCTTATAAAGGACTCATCATCTTTTCACCTGGGATTGTTACGTATGTCCCAAATATTTGTCTTTTACATGGCTTACAAGGTTTTCTACAGTCTGTTCTCAATCTTCCCTTTCAAACATATATCCTACCATTCCATAACACAAATACTTCATTAAAGTTAAACTAGATTATTAGTTTAGATTACTTCTTGTTTAAGGATTAAATTAAGGAGTTCAACAAAGTGAGGAGAGCAGTTTAACAGAAACTTTGTTTAATTTAAGAAAGACATACAGATAGATAGAAAACAGGAAAGAGAGATTATTAATCTTATTCCCTATAAATATATCTAAAATTCCTAATAACTACCTAAAATTTCCTAAAAATATCTGTCGTCAACCACTCACTCACTAATTGTCAGTAGCCAACTGCCAGCAGATCCTTGCCTCAGAGATAGACCTTCTGCTCTCTAGAGATCTCAGAGGCAAAAGACCTTCTTCCTTCAGTGGTTGCTTCCTTTATCTCTTCACTGACCAACTGTCCCTCCTAACTTCCTGTCAGAGGGCAGGCTACTTCCTCTCCTCAGTCCTGGTCTCTCCCTGGTAACAGAATCTTCAGCTCTGGCTCACTGACTCCTTTCAGTTCTGATCTACTTAGAAATCCTGCTCTCTAGCCTCTTAAAGAGACTGAGGGTGAGATTAAGAAAATCCCTTTAACACTTGAAAAAGTACTGGGCATTCCTGCCTTTGTAGTATTACTCATACAATTCCCCTGGGGTACAATTCCCTACTTAATTCTATCCATAATGGCCCACTTCACTAGTCTCCCTGAAGATTCCAACAAAAAGAGAACTTTCTTTCTGAATTTACTTATATTCAATCAGTCAAAAGACTGAGAAAAATAGAACCTAATGTCCAGACTTCTGATATGACATGTTGTAATTCTTTTTATCTACATGATCTTATCTACTCAATTTAGGAAATTGAGTATCTACTGTAATTTAGGACAGGAGGGAACATATTTGAGTTCTGTGTTCTCCATGAGGTTGGAGATCCACCAAGTAGATATTTAATAGATATGTGTTGCCCGGTTTCAGGTGCTGACAGTTCCAGTGTATTGGGGACAAAATAAGAAGAGCTCACTTCAACATCCCTTGTAATTAAAAGCAGAATGTGGCAGCAGTGAGCCAGGCTGAGGATGGCTTCCAGCTGAGTCACACATGAGTCTCTTGAAGGCTCCAAGAGGTGAGGAAAGGACATGCTTTTTGATCTGGTTGGATCAGGAGTCACATTAACTGGAGATCACAAGGGGCCACTGAGTGGGGAAGATGGTGTAGCTCATGTGTCTTATTCCATCATTTCACTAAGAAACATTATAGTCTTTCTTCAAAGTAGCCAATAGTCCTCTTGTTATAAATGACTAGAAAAGAAGGTGGGCCAGTCTTCTTTCTAGCAAGAATGGGAGTTGACAGATGGACAGCCAAAATTTGACCACAAAAACAAGAAAAGTCAAGTCAGTATTGACTCCAAGATGGAAGGTAAGGGTTAAAAAAACAAAACAAAACATAGAACAGTGAGTAAATATGAAAAAATATACTGTCCCTTGTTTTAGGATCCCTCCATCAGCATGGCATTCTTGGCAAAACAACAAACAAACAAAAAATGTTAATTAATTTGGTAGTCATTTAATTGGTTCTAACAGAGTAAGTCATTGTTTCTAGATACTTAAACAATAACTGGAGTGAGATGAATGCTTAATTTTTATTGCCAATGTTATTAAATTAAAAATTATTTTCATCATTGGAGTTTGGGGCAAATTTGACTTTTATTGGTAGACTTTATTAAAGGAGCTCAGAAGGCCTTATTATAAAAAGGAGAAAACTGAGAAAATAAGCATTTAGGCTAAGTTTCTTTAAGCTCAAGAAATCCTGAAAGACAGGAACATTTGCTAAAGAGAAAGACTGGGGACAACTGGATAATTCAGTGGATTGAGAGCCAGGCCTAGAGATGGGAGGTTCTAGATTCAAATCTGGCCTCAGACACTTCCTAGCTGTGTGACCCTGGGCAAATCATTTGACCCCCACTGCCTAGCCCTTACCACTCTTCTGCCTTGGAGCCAATACACAGTATTGATTCCAAGACGGAAAGTAAGGATTTTATTTAAAAAAAAAATAGAGAGAGACTATGCCTTGAGACATTTCAACTGAGCCTTTACCATGACTAGTCAAAAACCTTTTAGGGGGAACAATCCTCTTGTATGTACAGTGGAGAGAATGGTGAATTTTAAGACAGAGGAGGGGTTAGAAATCCAGGTCTGCCATATGACCTTGGGAAAATAATTTCCTCCTTCTGGGCCTCATGTAAAATGAGTGAGTTAAAGCAGAAAGCATTGGAGGGTCCTCCCAGGTCTGAATTTATGATTTTATGATCCCTTTCAAGTTTGAGTGCTAATAAGTTGGCTTAGTGACAAGACTACAACTACTCCTCTTATACACTAATTTCTTTCCCAGTTTATTTCTATAGTATTTAAGTATTAAATAAGAATTTAAATTATATGTAAATTTTATATTCTATAATTATGTATAATAAGCAATACTTATAAATTATATAAATTATATATTACATATAAATTATATATTATGTATTCTATATAAATTTATAAAATTATATATGTAATATATAAAGTATATTAAATTAAGTATAAGTATTTCAGGTTCCTGGCTCCCTACGGAAGACACATTTAAGAAAATGCTATTCATGCTCCCTTTCTTTACTCTACTTCCAATTTTTTCCTACCCCTTCCTCTGGGAATTACAATAAATATATATATATGTAGTCATTACTATGGAAAGTACATTTTCATCAATTCTTCCATAGTCTGATCTGCCATTTCTGTGACTTCCAAACTCAACCATCCTGTGGCATCTCTGCTGTCTATTAAAATGTAAACTCAAAAGGAATGATGAACTGGAGGATTTCTATGTGAACTGGAAAGACCTCCAGGAATTGATGCGGAGGGAAAGGAACAGAACCAGGAGATACACTGTGCACAATCGAATGTAATAGACTTCTCTACTAGTAGCAATGCAATGATCCAGGACGATCTAGAGGAATTTATGAGAAAGAACACTATCCACACCCAGAAAAAGAACTGTGGGAGTAGAAATACAGAAGAAAAACATATGATTGAATACATGGGTTGATAGGGATATGATTGGGGTTTTGATGTTAAAAGATCACTTTACTGCAAATATGAATAACATGGAAATGGGTTTTGAACAATGATACATGTATAACTCAGTGGAACTGCTTGTTGGCTCTGGGAGGGGGAAAGGAAGTGGGGGGAGAATCATGAATCATGGAACCATGGAAAAATATTATAAATAAATAAAATTTAAGAAAATAAAATATAATATAATCTCCTTGAGAGCTGGGAGTGTGGCAATTCTTTATCAGTAGCCCAGGAACTTAGCATAGAACTTGGTACATAGTATGTCCTTGAACACTCTTAAATTGATTTCATGCATTCATTCAAGAATTTACTCATTCAACCTCTTTTAAACATCCCTGAAGAATTGGAAAAGAGCATGGCCATTATTATTATCAAAAAAAGTGATTAAAATCATCAATAACTACTAAACAATATTCCTTTTTTCTTCTCTATGAATTTTTACAAAAGTAATTTATACACATATTGAGGGCCTTCTTGATGAAATATGAGAAGAAAACAGACAGACTTTTTAAAAAATTTTGTGTTTTGGATATAGTCAACCATATCTTTATAGTCTCCCAAGACTGATATTGAAACATTTCTTCTTTTGACAGAGAAGTAATGAATTAGAGATGCAAAATGAGATATGAATTCTTAGGTTCATTCAGTGTGTTGATTTGTTTTGCTGAAGCATATACATTTCTTATAAGAGAGGACTTCTAATTGGGTTGGGTGCTGGTATAAGATTAGTTTGTAGTACAAAAAAAGAATACTAGTCGAACACTTTGAAGGATGCACAGAAGAAAATGAAAATGATAATAGAGGAGGACATAATGAATAATTTTGTTACTACCTTGTCAAATGTGGTATGCATATATCTAATACATTTTGAAAATAAGCTATTAACAGAACTTCAGATTCTTGTAAAATATTTTTCTTTGCATAATTAACTGTTTATACTTTTGTATATTATGTTTGTGAATTTTGAAACTACTCCACCCTACTCAGACTGTATTTTAGAAGACTTGATTTAGCTATTTCCTGATTGTAACAATGGAGATACTTGATCAGGAATGTCTTGGGAACTTTTCATTGCTCCACCCTTAAGTATCTAGGCCATCGACCATGGCCTTTGATAGACATGTGCAGAAACAACTGACAGACCCCTGGGCTGTCCTAAGTCAATCTAAGCTACCATTGGTACAGATAAGACTCAGGAAAGTGACGTAAAACCATCTATATAAGGTGTGTCACTTCCTCTCTTCCCTCTCTTTACCCGGAGAGGTGGATCTGACTGATCACTTCCAGTGAGCAACCTGGGTGGCAGTTCGATCCTAGAACTCAGCCTGGAGGAGCTCACTCAGACAGCTTCCTTGAGATGGTCTCATGGTGAGTGATAAGACTGATTTCCTTTTCCCTTGGGCTCAGGGAGACCCCTTTGGCCAAGGCCTTTAACTCCTGCCTGGCTCAGTCTGAGTCTGAGCAGTTTAAATTAACTCTTTCCTCTCCCTCTCTCTTCTCCTTAATTCCTTTTCTCTCTAGTAATTAAAATCACCATAATTTCCAGCTGACTTGGGTATTTTATTATTTGGGATATCCCATGGTGACCAATTAATTTAGATTTTAAGTCACAACTATAAAATTATCCTTTACAGTTTAAAATGACAAAAGAATTTTTTGGATAAATATTACAAAGGAGCTAATTCTGTTTACTATCCTTCCAGAAATAAAAATTGTAGACTGAAGACAAAGCAGAGGACTAAATAGGGATATGCTGGTAAATATTTAACAATCAACTTTCAAAAAATATTTGTACAACACACTTAGGCTTAATTGGCATTATAAAATTTTCGCTAACTTTTTAAAATCTAGACAATCAACAACAACAAAATCATTTTCTGACTTGTAGTATTTGCCAACTTCCAATATATAAACACTCAGTGAAAGTTTCACAATTGGCTCTCACCAGCCAGTTTGAGCTGGCTCCTGCCCACCCCTGGATTTACAATATTCTGGGCTCATTCCATCACAAATATAATGAGGACCTCTAGAATAATCCTTTCATTTTTATATTAAAAATAACCAAGGCCCCAAGAAGCTAAATAACTTACCCATGATCATAAATTCCAGATTTTTTTGACTCCAAATCCAATGTTTTCACTCCACTTGACAGAGATAGTCTATCCTAGTAGGTACAGTCACTGTCCTTTAAGTAGCATGACTTACTAATCACTTTAGATAGTTCTCTAGAATCTTGTCCCCTCTCTTCCCCTCTCCTGTCCTCTCCTCTCTTTTTCCTTTCTTTCCTTCAAAAATTCTTATTGTCTTGTTGTCTATACTAAGTATGGATTCTAAGGCAGAAGAATAGGAGGGGCTAGGCAACTAGGGTTAAATGACTTGCCTAGGGTCACACAACTAGGAAGTGTCCAAGACTAAATTTGAACTCGGGACCTCCTGCCTTCAGACCTGGGTCTTTATCCCCTGAGCCATCTAGCTGCCTCTATTGGATCATTTTTCAAACTTTTTCATGATATGGTTCATGAATATCAGAGCAAAACATCACTTCAGCTTTGCCTCTGAGTTTATTATTTCTATTAAGAAAACATGTTGGGGCAGTCAGGTAGCTCTTTGGACAGAGATCCAGGTCTGGAGATAGGAGGTCCTAGATTCAAATTTGGCCTCAGAAATTTATTAATTTTTTACCTGGGACAAGCCACTTAATCTTAATTGCCTTCCTTTTATAGTTCTTCTGCCTTGAAGCCAGTAGTTAACTTTTATTCCAAGATGGAATGCAAGGGTTAAAAAAAATCCTTAACTTTTGTCTTAGAATGGATACTAAGTATCCATTGGGATACAATTTGGGATTAACTAGACAATTGGGATTAACTAATTTGCCCAAGTCCCAAAGCTAGGAAGGGTCTAAGACCAAATCTGAACCCACAACCTCCTGACTCCTGGTGTGGTTATCTATCCAGTGAGTCACCTAGCTGTCCCATTTTCATATTATTTGATTCAGTTCAGATAGAAATGCCCATAGAATAAGTCACCAGCCTATAATAACTTTTTTTATATTCAATATCCTATAGGTAGACTATTGCATAGATATTATCTCATTCTCATTTTTTTGATGGAGTTCAAATAGAAATGGTTTTAGGAGGAGCTGATAGCCTGATAGTATTCTTAGATATTTAAGTTTCCACAGACTATTTTGCAATTGCATAAAATCATTGCTTATTAGAGTGACTAGAAATATTAAAGTTCATCCACTATAGGTTCACTGATAATATCCATCATCCAAACACTACCAATAGATAGGACGACCGAGATCCTCCTCATATCGTTTGATTTCCTCTTATAAGTTGCTATATTTTAAAAGACATTTGTTTCATAAAGTCTGTCAGTCAATAAGAACTATTAAGGCACCATGTGTTAGACACTGTACTAGGGGCTAAAGATGCAAAGAAAGGCCAGACAGTCCCTGGTCTGGAGGAGAGCACAATCTAAGGGCAGAGATGAGGAAATAAACTACATGCAAGATAAATAGGAAATAACAAAAGGAAGGTAGTAGAATGAAGAAGCATTGGGAAAAGCTTCCTGTGGAAAATGGGATTTTAGTCAGGACTTCAGAAAAGCCAGGAAGCAAAGATAAGATAGGAGAGTGTTGTACACATGGGCGACAGCCAGAGAAAGTTCCAGGAGCCAAGATAAGGAGCATCTGCCTTTGAAATATCAGAGGTCAGTGTCAGAGAGTATATGGTGAGCAGTAAGACAAAAAAAAAGTTGTAATGGTGGAAGAGAGGGAGGAGAGGAAGATTAAGAAAGGCTTTGAATGCCAGAGGATTTTGCATTTTATTTTTTTGAGTTACCATTTAAAAAAAATTTAATGTAACATAATATAACATATGATTTGTTATAACTATGTAATGTTATAATAAATATGCTTATCTAAGAAAAACAAATTCTCATCTTAACTTTGCCCAAAGATGTCCTCTCCCTCCCATTCCTCTCCACTTCCCAAGAAGACAGGTAATATGATATAATATGCACATCTATTACCCTGTGATACATATTTCCATATTTTTCATGTTGTGAAATAAGATACATATTTCTTACACTAGAGAAAAATTCATGGAGGAAATAAATTGAAGAATGGTATGTTTTGATCTGTATTTGTACTGTGTCCCTTCTTTGGTAGTGAATATTCTTTTTCATCATGAGTACCTTGGAGTTGTCCTGGATCCTTGTCTTGTTGATAATAAGTAGTTAAGTCATTCACATTTGAATCACTACATATAATTGAAGTTACTGTGCATTGTATTTGTATTTGATTCTAGAGGCAACAGAAGCCATTGGAGTTTACTGAGGTGTGTGTGTATGTGTGAGTGTGTGTGTGGGTGTGTGTGGGTGTGTGTGAGAGAGAGAGAGAGAGAGAGAGAGAGAGAAAGGGAGAGAGAGAGAGAGAGAGAGAGAGAGAGAGAGAGAGAGAGAGAAAGGGAGGGGGAGAGAGAGAGAGAGAGAGAGAGAGAGAGAGAGAGAGAGAGAGAGAGAGAGAGAGAGTGAGAGAGAGAGAGAGAAAGGGAGAGAGAGAGAGAGAGAGAGAAAGGGAGAGAGAGAGAGAGAGAGAGAGAGAGAGAAAGGAGGGGGAGAGAGAGAGAGAGTGAGAGAGAGAGAGAGAAAGGGAGAGAGAGAGAGAGAGAGAGAGAGAGAGAGAGAGAGAGAGAGAGAAAGGGAGAGAGAGAGAGAGAGAGAGACAAAGGGAGAGAGAGAGAGAGAGAGAGAGAAAGGGAGAGAGAGAGAGAGAGAAAGGGAGGGGGGAGAGAGAGAGAGAGAGAGAGAGAGAGAGAGAGAGAGAGAGAGAGTGAGAGAGAGAGAAAGGGAGAGAGAGAGAGAGAGAGAAAGGGATAGAGAGAGAGAGAGAGAGAGAGAGAGAGAGAGAGAGAGAGAGAGAGATGACTGAACCTACCCTTTTAGAAAAATCTCTATGGGGGATGGTGAGAGATAGTGATGGAGTTGAAGATGGCACTTAGGTTGTAAGCTTGGGAGCATGGTGCTGCTTACAATGGTGGTATGGAAGGTAGGGGGTGGGGAAGGTTTAGGGGAAAATATGAGTTCATTTTTGGATGTATTCTGTTTAAGCTATCTACTTGGACTTCTGGTACAAGATGTATGTAAGACAGTTGGAGATGTGAGACTAATCAACAGAGAAGGTAGTGTAGGATAGGTAAGTTTTGAGACTCAACATAGAAATGATAAATGCATAGATGTTATTGAGGTCACCAAGTGAAATAGTATAAAGGGAGGCAAGGGCCCAGGATAGAGTTCTGAGATACACTTACAGTTAGAGAATGTGATCTGGAAGAGAATACAGCAAATGAGACAAGTGTGATCACATAGGTAGGAGAACAAAGAGCAAAGACCTGAAAACTTAGAGAGAAGAGACTATGAAGAAGAGAATAATCAGTGATGTCAAAGGCTGCAGGGAGGTCAAAAAAGACCACTGGATTTGTCTGTTAAGATTTCACTGGTAACTTTAGAGAGAACACTTTTGATGGGATGAGGACAATTTGTTGTCTATTACTCCATGAAAGACAGTGAGCTTCTGTGTAGAATTCTTGCTACAAGGTCATGTTCAGTAGATGCTAAATTTCACAGCCTGAAGTGATGTGCTATGGTAGTTTCTACTAATTCCTTGCAATATCCACTGACTACTAATTCTGGACTCCATAAGGATAAGCATTTTATAGTTTTTTTTATCTTGTTATTAGTAATCCCCCTCTCCTTTTTTGAAAATAAATCTGCAAGACAACCATGTATTCAACACTGGCTTGTCTTTATAATGTTGAATGAACTCGTAAATCTTGTCCATGAAAGACCCTTTGAATCTCTTCTTTGTAGTCATTTCTTAGACTCCATTAGAAGATAAACAAATTAGGGGCGGAATCAAGATGGCGGCTTAGAAGCAGCAAAAGTTCAGACCTCTGAAAATCCTTCCTTACCGATCACAAACTGAATGCTCCTAGGGGACTGAAATTCAAACTTAACAACAGGACAGAGAAGGGGAACCCTCCTTCTGGACTCAATTCAAAAGGTACGCCCCCCCCACTAAAGCCAGAATCTGAGAACACTCAGGTCTAAGGGGGAAGGCAGAAGGAAGGTTCCAGAACCCCTCCCCCCGCCCCAACCCAGAGCACTGAGCCTCCAGTAGCAGTGGGAACCTCTGGGCGGACAAAGGAACTGGTCTGGAGGGTATACCTTGAGAGCAACCTGGGCCAGGCTTAGAGCATCCAACACAGGTGGCAGGGAATCAGTCAGAGAGAGACCGAAGAGCCTGCAGCCCTGTGGCTGGGTCCTTCCATCTGGCTCCAGTCTCACATGAGGTTTTTGCCTTGGGGCACATCCAGACCAACCCAGTTGAACCTAATCCCATCAGGAGTCCTCAGAGCTCAGGGAGGCCAGGACCCCTCCCCCCTAGAGTGCAGGGCCTCCCACAAGGACAGGAACTTTAGGGCAGGCAAAGGCACTGGTGTACCTTGCAAACAGTGCTGTGCCAGGCTCAGAGCATCAGACAGTGGAGAAGCAACTGGAGACAACTGGAGAGAGCCTGGGTGGCTGAGACCTTCCATTTGGCTCCAGCCTTCCAGGAGTCTTTGGCCTCAGAGCACATACAGCCCAATCCAGTTGAACTTAATCCAATCAAAGCCTCCAGAGGACAGGAAAGCCAACATTCCTCCCCCAGAGACTATACCAAGAGATCTGACAAAGCTCCAAGAGGGGAGACTGACAGCCCCAAAACAAAAAAAATGAGAGGAGCAAGAGCAAAGACAAATATGGGAATCAAAGAAGGGGTAAACACAAGGAAACAACAGAAAAAGAAGAAAGAAATTACAATAGACAGCTTCTGTACAGGTAATGAGCAAAGAGCGAATAAAAGAGAAGGGGAGGGGATCAGCAAAGGAAAAATCAGAAATCCCAGCAAATTGGATACAGACTTTGGAAGAACTCAAAATGCAATTCAAAACACAAGTAAGAGAGGTTAAAGACAATTGGGAAAAGAACTTTAAAACTAAGATAAATCATTTGGAAACAGAAAATAGTGAGTGTCTTGAGAGCCAAAATCAACCAGCTGGAAAATGAGGGCAAAGGAGATGAAAGATAAGATGAAGAAGATGAAAGGTGAAAGAAAGGAGATGAAAGATGAGGTAAAGAAGATGAAAGATGACCTCCAAAGAGAATCAGACCAGAATGAAAAGGATGATCAAAAAGCCAGGGATGAAATCCAGTCTTTAAGAACCAGAATACAACAATTAGAATTAAGTGACCTCACAAGGCAGCAAGACACCTTAAAACAAAACCAAAAGAATCAAAAAATTGAGGAGAATATGAAGCATCTTATTCACAAAACAGAGGATTTAGAATATCATTCTAGGAGAGACTATTTAAGAATCATTGGTCTACCAGAAGACCACGACAAAGAAAAAGCCTGGACATCATACTACAGGGAAATTATTAAAGAAAAACTGCCCCAATATCCTAGAACAAAAGGGAAAAGTGGAGATTGAAAGAATCCACAGATCACCTCCTGTACTTAAGCCCCAACTGACAACACCTAGGAATATTATAGTCAAATTCAAGAACTATCAGACCAAAGAAAAGATATTACAAGCTGCCAAGAAGAAGTCATTCAGATACCACGGAACCACAGTGAGGATAACGCAGGATCTGGCTGCATCCACACTGAAAAACCGAAAGACATGGAATATGATATTCCAGAAAGCAAGGGAACTAGGTCTACAACCAAGAATCAACTACCCACAAAACTGACTATATTCTTACAGGGGAAAGTATGGCCATTCAACAAAATAGAAGAATTCCAAGCTTTTGTAAAGAAAAGACCAGACCTGAACAGAAAATTTGATGTCCATGCACAGAACTCAAGAGAATCATCAAAAGGTAATTAAAAAGAGGGAAAAAAGAAAAATAAAACAAAACAAAACAAATTTTTTAAGAGACTCAATAAGTTAAAATGATTTGTATCCCTATAAGAAAAGAGGTCATTGGTAACTCTTAAAAACTGTTGTTATTTCCTGGGCAGTAAGAGGGAACAGTGACAAACTGTATAGGATGAAAGGACAAGACATAAATAGGTATATAGATATATGCATGCATAAATACATACACATGTGTATGTGTATATATATATGTACACACATATATATATATAACTAGAGCTAAAAAAAGGTTAATATTAAAAGAAATGGGAAAAGAAACAAATGGGGGTAAATTTATATGTCACAAAGAAGCTCATGGTGGGAGGGGGGAGAACATCAATATACTGGAAGGGTAAAGAGGTCGGAGATGGGAAATACTCAACTCTTACGTGCTTTGAAATTGACCCAAAGAGGGAAGAACAATCCAATCCATTGGGGCAGAGAATAGATTTGTGCCCTCTAGGGGAGTAGAAGGGTAACAAATGGACTGGTGGGGAGGGAAGCAGTACAAGGGAGGGAAGGGGCGGGGGGTTAATTTTAGAAAGACTACAGGGAAAATAAGGGGGGGATAAGAAGGGAGGGGGTAGAAAGGGAAGTAAAATAAGGATGGGAACTAGGGGGAATGATTAAAAACAAATATTGATGTAGAAGGAAATAGTGAAAGAAGAAAAGGCAGGACCAGGAGTAGAAATCAAAATGCTGGATAATACACAGCTAGTAATCATAATCCTGAATGTGAATGTAATGAACTCACCCATAAATGCAAGCAAATAGCAGAGTGGATTAGAATCCAAAACCCTATCATATGCTGTCTACAAGAAACACACATGAGGAAGGTAGATATACATAGGGTGAAAGTAAGAGGGTGGAGTCAAATCTATTGGGCATCAACTGATAAAAAGAAGGTAGGAGTAACAATCATGATATCCAACAAAGCCAAAGTAAAAATAAATCTAGTTAAAAGAATTAGGGAAGGTAATTACATCCTGATAAAAGGCAGTATAGACAATGAGGAAATATCAGTACTCAACATGTATTCACCAAATGCATAGAATCCAAATTTCTAAAGGAGAAACTAGTGGGGTTCAAGGATGAAATTGATAGAAAAACTATACTAGTGGGAGACCTGAACCTTCCTCTATCAAAACTAGATAAATCAAACCAAAAAATAAATAAGAAAGAGGTAAGAGAAGTGAATGAAATCTTAGAAAAATTAGAATTAGTAGACATGTGGAGAAAAATAAATAGGGACAAAAAGGAATATACCTTCTTTTCAGCAACACATGGTACATTCACAAAAAGTGACCATGTACTAGGACATAAAAACATTGCAAACAAGTGCAAAAGAGCAGAAATAATAAATGCAACTTTCTCAGATCACAATGCAATGAAAATAATAATCAGTAAGGGAACATGGAGAGGTAAATCAAAAATTAATTGGAGATTAAACAATACAATTCCCCCAAACCAGTTAGTTAAAGAACAAATTGTAGAAACAATAACTTCATTGAAGAAAATGACAATGATGAGACATCCTTTCAAAACCTATGGGATGCAGCCAAAGCAGTACTCAGGGGGAAATTTATATCCTTGAGTTCATATATTAAAAAAAAAAAAAGAAGATAAACAAATTTTTGTTGCATTTGGAAAACTTTATATCATCACTTTTAGCTACTAATTAAGTGATGCTGACTTTTCCCAAAAGTATCTCTGTAGATTTCCTTCATACCTGTTTATCACATGTTTATCATGTGCTATAAAAATGTCTATCAATCTTTGTCCTTTTTTGGTGAGGAAGTTTTCATCTTTCTATAGCTGTCTTAAGGTGATGAGCCTTTAATTATATTAATATCAAGATACTTCCCAAATCTGTTATGATTCATTTTTCAGTTCTGAAGGTGTACATTAAGACAGAGGGTGTGTAGGTGTTAATTGCTTTCAACATGTTCATTCCATTCAACTAGATTTCAGAAACCCAGCAAATCTTTTTATTTATTCAGCCACAGATTTCATCTTAACAGGTTCATATTTGATGTGTCTTCTCTAGAGAAGACCAAAGCCTGTATAAATATCTCCTTTTGTCCATTTGTTCAATTTGACATGTGTGTTCATTTTCAGAATTTTCAGTCTCTATCTTTCCTTGGCATACATTAAACATTTTATCCTCATTGAGTCTAAATGACATTTTAATATTACTGGAGACACATTCCACATGATGAAAGAACTTTTTAATGGTGCATATAGATAACCATATTTATGTTATTGATGTTCTTCAATGTATTTTTGTTGAAGCCATTTTAATTTGGAAGCCATATCTAATTATATTTGGAGAGAAGAAACTAGATTTAAGGAGAGGCAGAACTCCAATGAGTTTAACCATGCCATATTTTAAAGAAATGGCTCTTGGCATCATTTTGTTAGTGGTGTGCTTTCTTTAGGGAACCATTTTCCATGTTTATTTTCAAATGCTCTAACATTCTTGGTATGTCAGGATATATTTTATTTTTTGTACCATATGACTAAGTCATGAGTTCAGAACTGGGTCAAGGGCTCAGTGATCAATAAAAGCAGTATAAATAAAAATATTTTCAGGTGGCTTCTCAAACATCATGCAATTGATAATGGATTGATCCTTATACCGCTGGGACTTGGTACCACACATCCTTCTTTCTGCTCACCAAATATGTTATTTTTCTCTACCTATAGATTTTTTAAAAAAGTGACAGATTGTGGAAATTTGGTTTAAAGCACATAAACATTTT
Organism: Monodelphis domestica; assembly: GCF_027887165.1. Classification (NCBI taxonomy): domain Eukaryota; kingdom Metazoa; phylum Chordata; class Mammalia; order Didelphimorphia; family Didelphidae; genus Monodelphis; species Monodelphis domestica. Next base: position 416,990,046 of record NC_077229.1, on the reverse strand, counting down.
GAGAAACTAAGTATAAACCAACATTTCACACTGGTTACCAAAAAAAGGTCAAAATGGAATCCAGAAGAAAACATGTGATTTATCTCTTATTTTTGAGTATATCATTTGGTATTTTAGTTTTAAAAGATTACTTTATTACAAAAGTAAATAATATGGAAATAGGTTTGAGTGATAATATATTATAACTCAGGGAAATTGCTTGTCAACTCTGGGAGGGGGGAATGGAAGAGGGGAAGGAGATAAAAAGAATCATGTAACCATGGAAAAAATTAAGTTAAATGAAAATTTTAAAAATAGGAAAGGTCAAAATGGGATATTGGGATATAAAATGGGATATAGAAATAAAGGGTTATCTAAGCAAATTAGGGGAAGATGGGATATTTTACTTGTCAGATCTATGAATAAGGGAATAATTTATGATCAAACAATAGATAGTATTTGGGGTTGTAAAACAGATAATTTTAAACATTATTATATAATTAATATCATATGAATACATTGTATGAACAAAACCAATGTAGCTAAGAATAGAAGAAAAGCAGGAAACTGGGGAAAAATTTACAAGAAGTTTTTGATTAAAGCTTTATTTCTCAAATATAGAGAGCTTAATCAAGTTTATAAGAACATGAATAATTCCCCAATTGATAAATGATCAAAGAAGAAATCAAAATTATCTATAGGTATGTAGAATAATGCTCCAAATCACTACTAATTAGACAAATGCACATTAAAACAACTCTGAGGTGCCATCTCTCACTATCAGATTGGCTAATATGACAGAGAAGGAAAATGACAAATGTTAGAAGGGATGTGGAAAAATTGGGACACTAACCCATTGTTGGTGCAGCTGTGAACTGAGCAATTTGGAACCAAACCCAAAGGGCTATAAAACTGACTCAGAAATATCACTACTAGGTCTGTCCTAAAGAGATAAAAGAAAAAGGAAAAGGTCCTTTATGCACAAAAATATTTATAGCAGCTCTTGTAATGTCAAAGAATTAGAAACTGAGGAGTACCTAGAAATTGAGGAATGGCTGAACAAGCTGTGATATGTGATTATAATAGAATATTATTGTGCTATAAAAAATGATGAGCACGGTGGTTTCAGAAAAACTTGAAAAGTCTAACATGACCTGATGAAAGTGAAACATAAATCAAAATGAAAACAAATTATTATTTTTAATGAATGAGAACAGTTTTAGTTAAAAAATCCATACCAATCTCATGAATTAACCAATGTAGTACCAAGTACTTGATCTATACAGTGAACAGAACCAGAACATTGTATATAGTAACAGTAATATTATATGATATCTTATAATGATCAACTGTGAATGACTTAGCTCTTCTCCATGATATAATGATCTATTTTCATCATAAACTTTATGGGGACATGAAAAAAAGAAGGGTTATAAAGGTACTTATATACTTCTATTTTCCAGACTCCATCATACTGGTTTCTTTTTCATTATTTTTAATCAGGCAATGTGGTATGTAAGTTTTCTATTGTATGTATCAGCTAAATATAGAGTAATCTTCCAAAGACTTTTCACAGATATTTTGTTGTTCTCTTAAACCATTTTTAACATGGTAGTATACTGTTCTTAGAAATATTCATTGACAATGTTACCTTTCTCCCTATGAACTCCATTACCACAACCACAACTATGCATGCTAATGGGTTTAGGTCCCCAAATGCTTTTATATTCTGGAGAACATGGTCATTAATTATAGTTATAGCAAAAGCTAACATTTAAAATTTACTCTTTTTTAATATAGCCAGTTTATTAGTTAATTTATTTATTAAACTCATAAAGAGGATTTTGAAATTCTAATCTAAGTATGCCCATCTCCTTAAAATCCTTTAATGAGCACATTTTTGCCATCCTTTATTAGATAGCATTTCTTAATTTTGTGTTAATATACATTTTTCAATACCTTCAGGATCCTTCAGGTATTTCTCTTCAGATTTAAGTGACTCCTTAATTTTTGCTGTCATGTTATCTAACCTGGGTTTAGGAAGGAAGTTATTTTTTATAAATTCCTTGCATTGATCTGCAATATATGACTGTGTAAGTAGAGCTAGGGATGTTACTGACAATGGCATGAGTTCCTTGCCTATTCATTCCCAGTTTTATTATAATATGGCAATGGTGTACAACAAATTCACTAAAGTTTCAGTCTCAATTTAATGCTTAGAGTCATCTACCCTGAAACATTTCCAGAAAGTAGGGATATTGGTATTTCTGATCTTTCTTCCTGCCTCCTCTCTCTTTCTTATGATAGGAGTGCAATAATGCCAATCTTCCCATCATATTGGTTTTGAATAAGGGTTACCTGCAACCTTAGTTTACTGTTGATCACTTAGGTTCTCTTATATCACACTTGCCAGAGTGCTAACTTGATTAATGCTATCATCAGAGGCCACTTGGCCATTATTTCATAATTTGGTTATTATCATTATCTTTGGCTATGGATTTGAAGAGAAGATACTATTGTGTCTTTTTTTTAATAATCATAGAATAATAGATTGTCAATGATGGAAGGGATCTTTAGAGCACATCTAGTCTAATTCTCTCCCTTCACATCAGTTATACATGCCTACAATATGCCAGCTAGGCGGTGCAGTGGATAGAGTTCTAGACTTGGAGTCATGAAGGCTCATCTTTCTGAGTTTAAATTTGGTCTCAGCTGGAACAATCTCCAGGAAGTGATGCAGAGCGAGAGGAGCAGAACCAGGAGAACATTGTACACAGAGACTAATACACTGTGGTATAATCGAACGTAATGGACTTCTCCATTAGTGGCGGTGTAATGTCCCTGAACAACTTGCAGGGATCCAGGAGAAAAAAACACCATTCATAAGCAAAGGATAAACTATGGGAGTGGAAACACCGAGAAAAAGCAACTGCCTGAATACAGAGGTTGAGGGGACATGACAGAGGATAGACTTTAAATGAACACTCTAATGCAAATACTATCAACAAAGCAATGGGTTCAAATCAAGAAAACATCTAATGCCCAGTGGACTTACGCGTCGGCTATGGGGGGTGGGGGGGGGGAGGAAAAGAAAATGATCTATGTCTTTAACGAATAATGCTTGGAAATGATCAAATAAAATATATTAAAAAAAATAAGTTAAAGAAAAAAAATTTGGTCTCAGGCACTCACCAGGTATATGTCCCTAGACAAGTAACTTCACCCTATTTGCCATAGTTTCCTCATCTGTAAATGAACTAATGAAGGACATGACAAACTGCTTCAGTGTCATTGCCAAGATAACTCCAAATGGGGTCATGAAGAGTTGGACATAACTGAACAAAAACCCAATTATGTGCCAGGCACTGTGTTAGGGTGTTAGGCATACAAAGAAAAAATAAAATAATTATTGCCTTTAAGGACCTTATACTTTACTTTTATTTTAAACCCTTACCTTCTTAGTGTCAGTGCTAAGACAGAAGAGTGGTAAGGGCTAGGCAATTGGGGTTAAGTGACTTGCCAAGGGTCACACAGGTAAGAAGTGTCTGAGGTCAGATTTGAATCCATGTCCTCTTGACTCCAGGTCTATATTTCTATGCACTGTACTACATTGATGCCTCTATACTTTACTTTATAAGATGAGAAGCCTGAGACCTGAGAGGATTAAGTGACTGGCCATGTGGTTGCTTCTAGTTTTCAGATTACAATTTAGTGTTCTAATTTCTCCTCTTTTCACTAGGAATTCATTTATATACTCCTCCAATATTTCCTTGAGTAATGATTGTAAAGTCCCAATAGTCCAACTAATTATTTTGCCATTTTGCCATTGGGTTTTCTTCAATGACACTGTAATGGATAATAATTGGTCAAGGGGTATGCATGTTTCTGTACTACTGACACACATCCTGGATTTGTTTAAATGCTTATAATCAGCCTCCTGGCTTATGATAATTCAGTTAAAGCCAGGCCTCTTGAAGTAAGCTACACACCTTCCACCTTCAGCACAGTGGCTCACAATATTCCTTTCACCTGCTATGCCCATGCTGGTAAACCTATGCACATGTCCCAGAGGAGCTGCTCTCTTCCTCCTCCCCTGAGGACATTCCTCATTTCACCCCATCTCTACCCAGCAGCCCAATGGGAGCCCTTCCTCCTCCCTTGTTCTGGGGTAAGGCAGGGAGCTCACATGTGGTGTGGGGTTGCAGTTTGGGCATATGGTCTCTAATGGTTCATCCTCATTGTGCTATGTCCTTTCCTCTGCCCTCTGTGGCTACACAAATCTTATTAAACTTTTAAGATCCAATCAAGTCCCACTTTTCATAGGAAATATTCTGAGATCTCCTCTGGCTCTTGGAGATCACACTGACCCAGTTTGTCAGCTGTGGAGCTGAATTATATTAGTGTAGATGAATAGTCTTTGTCTCTCCAGAACCAAAAATATTACCTGGTATATAGTAGGTCCTTATTAAATGCTTCCTACACAATTTTTATAGTCTCCTTGTTCTCAGAGATGTTCTGAGCTTAGTTTTTCTGTTGAAGGAGAGACTTGGAAAGGCCTCTTGTAGAAGTTGAAATGTCAACCGAGTCTAGAAAGGAAGCAGGGAAGTCAGTAGGTAGAGTTGAAGAGGGAGAACATTAAAGGAATCAGGGTCAGCCAATGAAAAAGGAAGGATATGGAATGTCCCATGTGAGGGACAGTGTGTCACTGGATTGTAGTCACATTGAAGAGATAAAAGTAGAAAACTGGAAAGATAAGAAGGAGAAAGTTTGCGAAGATCTCTAGATGCTAAACAGAACTGTTTGTTGAAATTATTCAGGGGCAGAGGAGGAGTGGCATAAAGGGGGAAGGTGTTACATCAGCCTTGAGGTTATTAAGTACAGGGATAACTATTCAAATCACAACTTGCTTCAGAAAAAAAACCACCTAGTTCCCAGAATATCCTCTTAGGAGCAGAATTAAGTGTGTTTGGCAGTATCTGTATTTTTTGTAAAGACCAAATTAAAGCATTCAGAACTATCTAAAGAATGGAGAGAGAGTAACAGAAGAAAGCTGATGAGAAGCTGTCACTTTAGAGATGTCATGGGGTTGATGTATATCCTAGTCTGGAATTTCACAGAAAAGCCAGTTGGTGACACTGTCCCAGGCTTATCACTGCATCCCAATTATTATCCTGCTGCAACAAGCTAGATGCCTTCTCTTAAGATCAGGTTATTTATGCTTCAAGTGTAGTCCAAGAAAAACATCAGTGATCTTATGCAATATTAGTTAAGCATATCTACTATATGCAAGGGTATCTAGGTGTACAGTGTATATAGTACCAGGCCTGGAGCCAGGAAGGCTCATCTTCTTGAGTTCAAATCTGGTTTCAAACACTTACTGGGTACCTCTGGGCAAGTCACTTAACTCTGTTTGTCTCAGTTTTCTCCTCTGTAAAATGAGCTGGAGAAGGAAATGGCAAACCATTCCAGTATATTTGCCAAGAAAATCCAAAATGGAGTCATGAAGAGTCAGACGTGACACTGAAAAATCACAATTATATATAATGCACTATGCTAGGTACTCAGGAAGACAGAGATAGGAACTGGACCTGTGATTTCCTTGAAATAGGGAACTCTGAGCTCAGGAAAATGTCAATTCAGGTCAACATGCTCACTGCATGATAGAGTCTGCAGAGTTCAAGAGTTTCCTAGAGCACAGACAAGTTAAGTGACTTGCAGATTATATGACCTACATGTATTAGAGGTTGGACTTGAACTCAGGTTTTTCCCACCTCTGAGACCAGCTCAGCATCCGTTACTATTTCTACATTCAAAAAACTTACAATCCTTCTAGAACCAATTATATATAATAATGCTTTTCTTTTCTGTTCTTTCTTTCTTTCTTTCTTTCTTTCTTTCTTTCTTTCTTTCTTTCTTTCTTTCTTTCTTTCTTTCTTTCTTTCTTTCTTTCTCTTTCTTTCTTTCTTTCTTTCTTTCTTTCTTTCTTTCTTTCTTTCTTTCCTTCCTTCCTTCCTTCTTCCTTCTTCTTTCTTTCTTTCTTTCTTTCTTTCTTTCTTTCTTTCTTTCTTTCTTTCTTTCTTTCTTTCTTTCTTTCTTTCTTTCTTTCTTTCTTTCTTTCTTTCTTTCTTTCTTTCTTTCTTTCTTTCTTTCTTCTTCTTCTTTCTTTCTTCCTTCTTCCTTCCTTCTTCCTTCTTCTTTCTTTCTTTCTTTCTTTCTTTCTTTCTTCTTTCTTTCTTTCTTTCTTTCTTTCTTTCTTCTTTCTTTCTTTCTTTCTTTCTTTCTTTCTTTCTTTCTTTCTTTCTTTCTTCTTTCTTTCTTTCTTTCTTTCTTTCTTTCTTTCTTTCTTTCTTTCTTCTTCTTTCTTTCTTTCTTTCTTCTTCTTCTTCCTTCCTTCTTCCTTCTTCTTTCTTTCTTTCTTCTTTCTTTCTTTCTTTCTTTCTTTCTTTCTTTCTTTCTTTCTTTCTTTCTTTCTTTCTTTCTTCTTTCTTTCTTTCTTTCTTTCCTTCTTTCTTTCTTTCTTTCTTTCTTTTCTTTCTTTCTTTCTTTCTTCTTTCTTTCTTTCTTTCTTTCTTCTTCTTGCCTTCTTTCTTTCTTTCCTTCTTTCCATTTATCTATGATCTATTGAGGGTAATTATCTATCATATGTCTATCTTTCTATTTTTATCTATAATCTATCTATCTACCTATCTATCTGTCTGTCTGTCTGTCTGTCCAGCTGTCACTCTATCAGCTATTACCAAGAACAATACACAAAGTATTATGAGAATAGATGAGCATACTGGAGAAGTGAAGACAATTGCACAGGAAGTTATATTTGATCGGGAACTAGAAAGATGAAAAGGATGTCAACAGGTAGAAGAGGGAGCAGGCATCACGCATCACTAGAATATGGAACAGCATAAGCAAAGTCATATAGGCAAGAAACTATGATGTATGCTTGTATCTCTGTGAGAGAAACAAGTATATCTCTATTAATATTGAAACCACATGCAAAACACACATTTATGCATGCATGTATGCACATGCATAGCTTTTAAAGTTTTCAATCTCGGTTTCTGGGTCCAATGCTCTTTCTACTCTACTGCACTGTTATATCATGCTTCCTTTATCAACCTCACATAGACAGAAGAGAACATGTAAATGCAACATATCATGTCTCCTTCAAAAGTAAGCTTCCACAAGGACCATGCTCTAAGAATATTCTGTGTGGCACTGAAAATACAGAGTTTAGTTGAAGATATTCTTATCAATAATAACAACAACATGGTACATTAAATTAATTTCCTTAATCAAAAAATACTTATTGATCATCTATTGGGTACAATGCTTTGGATTAGACATTATAGGGACTAAAAGAGAAGAAGTCCTTGAATTCAAGGAGCTTACAAGATAGGTGGAGGAACAATCTGGGGCAAGAAATTCTAAGTATTCTTAGAAATAATCTATGGAAATGAGCCAGGAAACAGGAGTATTAGTGTTCTGGGCAAATTCTGTTGAGGGGAAAGCATGACTCACAAATCCCTACCCCTAAGAGGAAATAGGTGTGTGTGTGTGTGTGTGTGTGCAGCAGTGAAGTAAAGCAGACCTTGGGAGGTGTCAGGTACCCTGGCTATAGTGCCCTTGGATGGCAGCTTAGAATTAGATGAGAAAACAGGAAGGTTTTGCCCTGGCATGGAGAGTTAGGCCACTCTTGGGATATCAGTCTGCCTTGCCACCACAGAGTAGAGCTCCTGTTGTCCTCCATCCTAGTACAACTATGACTAAGAGGCAGAGATGGTTTCTACTATGACCTTTCCCTCGTTAGACTTATGAGAACCCTGAAATCTAGAAAACATTAAAAGACTTGCCTAATGCTACATATCAAGTCAGAAGCTCAGGCAGGATTGGAACTCCAGGCTATTGATATTTAGCCCATACGTCTTCCGATCTAGGTTTCTTTCAGAGCCTCAGCCATGGGGTGGCATCCTAAAGCTATTCTGTTGTAGCAGGAACAACAAGAACAAGGCTACAGGGTGAGCAGATCAGATAGGTCAGGGGAGACAGGGCGATTGTCATTTCCCTGAATTGGGATTTGGCCAAATCTCTGATTTTTCTATCAAAAGAGGGCAGAGTTGCTCCTGTTCACTCAGGGGGTCAGACTAGTGATCTTAGGGCCACTTTTCCGAATTCATGCCCTATCCCTCTGAAGGCAGAAACTCTTAGCAGCTGCCTGAAGACTACGCCTGGAATTCCACCCAAGGGACAGGATGGGGTTAGGTGAGTGGGAAGTTCCTATCCTGAAACTGACACTGCAGAACTCTACAAAAAGGCAGATAAAGAAGGACCTCCCTCGAGGATTCTGCCTAGCTTCACAAAATTCCATCTCCTGAAAAAAGCGATCAAATAGAAGGAGCTATATTCAGTTCTGGGCTAGCTGATCTGCAAGGGAAATTTTCTGTAACCCCCCATCCTTTTTTGTTGCTCTCACAGATTTCTGTTCATTTATACATGGGTTTGGTTGCTTGTTAGTGTAGTCTGCAGTGTTCCCCTAAGGATATAACTCTGCAGATGGATGAATTTTTTTATTTTATTTTCTTAATATTATTCTTGGCTTTTTGGTGAGGATTTTTTTTAATGATTATTCCTCCTGGTATTATTTTAGTTTCCAATTACAATGCGGGTATGCTTTAGCACACTGCTATTTTGTAAATGGATGTATATGCTTATTGTTAATTGATTCCCCAAACAGGCCCCAAACGTTTGCATTTAGATTGTGTATTATATTACTCGCATGCCACTGAGTTGGCCCCATGCCAGCTGGGGATCTTAGCCTGCTAGAGACAGGGCAGACAGACCTTGTTCTCCCTAACACCTGTGCAAAGCAGTTTGTTGGCCTACTTTCTTCACTCTGGTGGGATAGAGTTAAAGGTGACATTTTATGGAAGGGGCCTTACTCTGAGGTTCTCTTGTTAGGCTTGCCAAGAAAAGTGATGGAAAACTCTTTGTGTGTGTGTGTGTGTGTGTGTGTGTGTGTGTGTGTTTAAAGCCTCAATTTCCTTAAATTTCTGTATTTCTATGAAAGAGACAAATGAGTAGTAGAATGTGGCCACAACAATATTAGCATGGTACAGTGGAAAAAATCAGATCATAGGTTTAAAGTTTTTTGTCTTGGAAAGGAGCTTAGAAATCATCTAGGTCAACTCAGATGAGGACACTGAGTCCCAGGGAAGAAAGGGGAGTTGCATTACTTCATCCCTTTGAGTGCATTTCTTCATAAAACCCCAAAGATTCTCTTCCTGCTCCTCACTCCTCCTAAGTTCTTTATGTTCTGACCCATGTCAGTCAGGATCTGTGGTTCTAGAATATAATTAATTCAACTTTTGCTTCAGAATAGAGTAAAGAAGATATTGGTACTTATTAACTGTATAATCATAGACAAGCTCTGAGTCTCAGTTTCCTCATCTGAAAAATGGAGATAAGGATATTTATACTATCTACCTCACAGGGCTATTGTGAAGAAAGGGTTTTTTTTTTTCATCTTAAAGTGCTAGGGAAATAATGCTTTATTATCAACATTTGTTAGTAACCTAATTATTTTACAGTGCTCTTTAACAAGAAAAAAAATCCTCCTTAGTTCCAAACAATGGACTTGGATTTGTGCAACCAGTTTGCAAATTTGTGAGCATTATTTGTAGCCCTTTTAATTATGATGATGGACAAGTCAGATGTCTCTGAGCTTTGGTTTCCTTATCTATAAAATGTGGATGAAATTTTGAAAGTTTTTCATCCACAACAACTCTATAAGATGAGTAGTACAAATAATAATGTGCTCTAACGAGTTGTTTTTGAGTGTGGTAACCTTGGGAAAAATTGTTAAAATATTTTATAAAGCTGAAGAACTACAATAGTAATAATATATAGTCAGCAGTATAAGCATAGTTCTGAGAGAAGTTTACCTCAAAACTCAAGCTAAATAGATTATAACACAAATTAAACTGCCCCAAATTAAATCAGCAAGATACAAAGAGAGGTTTATGAGTGTTGGACAAGCAACTTTGTCAAAGACTGATTTTTGCTGACTCCTTTCCTCTCTGTTCCTTAGACCTGTTCCCAGGCACATCTCATCCACATAGATGGTGATGTTAGACCCACAACCGGCTAAATGTTGCACCCATCCCAAGATCAACTAGTAACAAGCCCTAAATCAAGAGTAAATTTTGGGATGCCATCTCTAGGAAGGGGAAGGATCCTCAGTAGAAGAGGGGCATTGGAGTCTTCTTGATCACCCTCATAGCCCATTCAGACACTTGTTAGGAATGAGATCCTCAGTGGCTTTCTTTCATAGGAGACACTGAGTGATAATGAGGATAGAGATGGAAACAAGGAGACTCTGAGAGGAGAAAGATTATGGAAAGAGGAGACATAAGTGGAACCTTCAACATCTCTGGGCCTTACTTTTTCATCTTTCCAATAAGGATGCTGGACTAGAGTTAAAGGGATTTTTAAAATCTCTCCATCTGTCTCCTTAAGAAGCCAGAGAGCAGGATTTCTAAGTAGATCAGAACTGACAACTGGACAGAACTGGAGTCAGTGAGCCAGAGCTGAAGATTTTGTTACCAGGGAGAAAACCAGGTATGCTACCCCTATTATGGATACCTTCAAAGAAAATTTCTAATGATGAAATTCCAGGCATCCCTTGAAAAGATATTTTTAGATGAGGGGTCCTCAAATTACTTTAATAAATGACTACTTTGCCTATACATTAAGGTATCTCTGTCTCCTGGAATCCTTGGTCTTGTACCAAATTTATGCCAATTTCCCTTTTAATCCATTGTTTATTATCAAGGAAAATGATTTTATAATAGAAACTAAGCTGAAGGTTCTGTTACCAGGACTGAAGAGAGGAAGTAGCCTGCCCTCTGTGTAAAAAATACTCGAATACAGGACTACAATCCCCACAAGCCCTTGCTCCACTTCCCCAAGATGCTTTGTAATCTCACGGGAATTCTGAGGTGGGCCGAGATCGAGGAAGGATTTAAGCTGGTGGCAAAGGTTTTTGGGTCTCTTGATCTTTTTTTTTTAGACTTCCGTTTAGGGGCAGATGGGGCTTTTCCATAATGTAGGTGAGGTCTTGTCTAGGCCTCTGGCCTAGGCACGTTTTCCTTATCCTGTATTTTCTTTAATCCTTAATCCTTAATAAACCTCTAAAAAATATAATACTCCTTGCAGAGAGAAACTAATTTCTACCTGCCTCAGTCTCCCCTAAATTTTAACTGTTACATCTGACAGGAAGTTGGGGGGAGGGACAGTTGGTCAGTGAGGAGAGAAAGGAAGCAGCCAGGGACAGTTGAGTATAGAGTAATTTAGATAGGCCTGGCTTCCCAGGCAGAATAAACTGTCCTCAGAAGACAGTTAGAGGTAGTTTTAGGAAATTTTAGGTAGTATTAGAAATTTTAGTTGTATTTATAGGGCATAAGAGTTATAATCTATCTTTTCTATATTTCTATCAGTTCTTCTTCCTTAAATTAAACAAAGTCTCTGTTAAACTGCTCTCCTCACTTTGTCGAACTCCTTAATGTAACCTTTACACTAAGTCTCCTTGAGCTCTGCATCCGATGACTTCATAATCTTAGTTGCTAGAAAGTAAATGGAGACCAATGAAAAGAACTGACATTGCTAAAAAATTATAAAAATGATGTGGCAGAAAAATTAGAAAAGTGCCTCCTGGGGTCAACATTTCTAAACACCCTGCATATCATGTAGCACTTGAATGGGGGCTTGAGGCACTGGTTTTTCAGGAGTTGCCCATCACTCACAGATAAGCAGCATAATCTGGAGGTGTGGATCCTATGTAAATCTGACATATCCTTCAAAGTTCTCCCCCAAGGAGATGTCTCTGACTACTTATGCCACAGGAGAGCATCTTTTCCTGAATTCTAATAATACTTATTCTGCATCACTACATGTTGTCTGATTTTGACACTTAAATAAACTCCCCATGCATCCAACCTAATGTATATTTCAGATGACGCAGCTGCTGGTTCTCAGTTCCTTCTAGATCCTACTTTTTCTACTTTCCAGGTATGTCTCCCTAAGTTGTCTCCTCTGCCCCTCACTTTGAGTTCTATGGGTCTTCTACAACTGGTCTGAACTTTTTAATTATTTCAACCTTAATACCCTGAGGAATGTCTCTGTCTGGTCCCCCAACAGTCTTTCACTGGAAATCAGGACATTCTGTATTGATCTTTCCATCATCTCCTAACCCTTCCAAAAGGTCTTTATTTTTCCTTTAATTATTTTTTTCTCTGTTGCATTTGCTTTATTTGAAGCAACTTAGACAGGTGATAGGGCTAATTCAGCTAACAACAGTGTAGCATACTGGGAAGGATCAGAAGACCTGAGTCCTAAGCACACCTCTTTTATTAATTGCATGATCATGGACATATTACTTAACTTTGCTGATTGGTCTCAATTTATTTCTAAAATGAAGACATAGTTTTGCTACTTAACTCATTGGATTGTTATATATATTTGCAATTGTCAAATTCTTTATCACCATTAGCTACTTCCACTCTTTTAAGTGAAACTTGCCTTTTAATTTTAATTGACATTTGTATACTGCTTTGTAAACATTAAATAATTTTACACATATTATCTCATTTCAGTCTCAACAACCACGTAAGACAGGATTGTAGGTTTTATCAGCACCATTTTGAAGATGAGGAAACTATTGCAAAGTGATTCAACCATAATCAGTAAGTATCATAAGTAGGATTTGAACCCAGAGTCTGAAGGCCATAAGTCTGATCCTATCCAATATTCCATATTGCCTCTATTATTTATCTATTTTCTTCTAGATTTACATTTAGAACCAGTCTCTCTAGTAGCCCCCATGGGAATCTTAATTCCTGGAGCTCCTTTGGATTACATCACCCCCTTCCAGGGGCATCTACTTATAGGCTTTTACATAAGGAAATAGGCAAGATAAGGGGTAAAGAGAGAGGGAAATGAAATGGTTAACAATCCTAAGGGGGTTGTTCAAAATTGTATATTTGTTGGTGATGGAATACTATTGTGCCCAAAGGAATAATGAACTGGAAGAATTTCATGTGAACTGGAACGACCTCCAGGAATTGATTCAGAGTGAAAGGAGCAGAACCAGGAGAAACTTGTACACAGAGACTGATACATGATGACACAATCGAATATAATAGACTTCTCTACTAGCAGCAATGCAATTACCTATAACAATTCGGAGGGACATAAGAGAAAGAACACTATCCACATCCAGAGGAAAAACTGTGGGAGTAGAAACACAGTAGAAAAACAACTGCTTGATCCCATGGGTCAATGGGGATATGATTGGGGATGTAGACTCTAAATGATCACCCTAGAGCAAATATCAATAATATGGAAATAGGTCTTGATCAATGATACATGTAAAAACCAGTGGAATTGTGTGTCAGCTATGGGAGGGGGTTGGGGGGAGAGAGAAAAAGAACATGATTCTTGTAACTATGGAAATGTATTCTAAATTAACTAATTAAATAAAATTTTCAAAAAAAAATAAGAGGGTTGTTTATGCATACATGTGTGTTTGTGAATACATGCAGATATGTGGTTCAATATGTGTACCAGTACCAATCCAGGAACTTGGCATACTTAACCTGGACCGATATGAGAAAGTATGTTGAATACAAAGAAGGCATGGCATTTACAAAATGTCAGTGGACAATGCTGTTATTTGGCATATACAAGAATGGTGAGAAGGAGGAAGGAACTACTGAACTGTAGCTTTGCAAAAGGTTTTCTTCTTTGAAGCAGGGAGTTTGAGCTGAGAAGGCAATAGATGTAATGATTTTCAATTCTCCTCCACTGATAAAGGACTTTTGTGGTTTGAAGAGATTAGTGTGGGAGAAGGGAACTTTAAAAAACTCTGAATTAACTTTGAATTAACCAGCTCTTATTACTCTCCAAAGTTCACTTAACACAGGGAGTGGAGCCTGACTAAAAGAAAACCTGTTGGGTTCAGAATTTAGAGCCCATCAGGCTCATTCTTTTGCCCCTTGTACAATATTGCCTGCTCCTACAGTATGGTAGAGTAGAAAAGGCCAGTTCTATTTAATGTCAAAAGGTCTGGCTTCCAATGCACGTGTGACTATGGGCAAACTACATTGCACCTGGAAGACTAGTTTTTTCATCTGTGATATGAGGATGATAATACTTGCATTAGCTATTTTTTATTGTTATGGGGAGGAAAATACTTTATATATATTGTAAATTGCTTTAGAAATGTGAATAGTTAGGATCAATTTTTAATTTTTAACGCTATTGCTGTTGTACCCTTTTGCCTTTTTGTTGGGACTTGGGGAGGAATCTTGTTTCTTTCTTGAAAAATACTCAGTGGATCTATAATATCTCTCAGGATGGTCCTACAATAGTATCATTATAGTGTAATGATTTTGACTTAACACATCTGGATAGGATATGGATGTGAGTCTAGTAATTCATTAAGACTCATTTTGCTTTCCCCCCCAATGCCAGGCTGAGGTTGCTTAGGAAGTAAAATAAGCTCCTTACTTGGTATGACTTTGAAGGCAGTAACCTTATTTTATCACCTGATTGATCCTGACCCTCTTTAAGGTGACCTTGAGGAGGATGCTTTTGTCCCATTGCCATTGTCCAACAATACTTTTTTGTTGGACTTGGATCTGCCTTCAGAACCAGTTTATGAAGCCCAAGAGAAAAGTATTCTTGCTCCTTTATAGGTATTCCTCAATTGACCACAAGAGTGGGATGCTCCAACTCAGTTTTTCACAAAACTTGACTCTACTGACTTTTAGCTGTTTCTGAAAATCAATCTACTTTCCAGTGGAGGGAAAAAAGAAAAGATTTCTGTTGACTGATCCATATAAATGTTGTTTCTCCTTAGTAGAGTGTAAACTTCTTTAGGGCAGAAACTTTCATTTTTGTCCCTGTAGTCAGTACCTAGAACAGTACCCAACACATAACATAGTAGGGGTTTCATAAAAGTCAGCGGAATGGAAATTGGATACCTGCTTACCACTAAAGATATTTAAAAGAATGTAGCATAGGATATAAAGGCCATTCCCATAGAGGAATTTTCAAGGTGTTTTGAGCAGTATTGTTTGAATCGGAACACGTCCTTCTCAAGTGTTAAAAAAGACCATACTCGGGGGCAGCTGGATAGCTCAGTGGATTAAGAGCCAGTCCTAGAGACGGGAGGTCCTAGGTTCAAATCTGGCCTCAGCCACTTCCCAGCTGTGTGACCCTGGGCAAGTCACTTGACCCCCATTGCCTAGCCCTTACCACTCTTCTGCCTTGGAGCCAATACACAGTATTGACTCCAAGACGGAAGGTAAGGGTTTAAAAAAAAAAGACAATACTCTTATATGAGAACATGCCTACAAACAGAATATCTTTCAAACTTCAGCATCTTTAACAAGCTTTCTCACACCATCAGACACTGTGCTAGAGATACGAACAAAAATAAAAAAAAAACATTTTTGCCCTCCAGGGGCTTACATTCTTTAATAGGAAGACAACATGCACATAAAATAAGGGTATGTAAGATACATACAAAGTAGAAAGAAGGTAACCTTGGAGGGTGTAAGAGTTAAATTAATGTCAATACTTCAAGTATTACTTTTATAAAGTTTATTATCTGACAACAGAACCACATGACTAAGTTTTTCTACCTGCTCAAAAATCCCTGCTCGACAGGAAGCAAAAGAGAGCAAGAGACAGAACTCCACACAATTTATATCCTGTCTATGTCAGCAGATAACGACAAGAAGTGAGTAGAGTGCTGGGAATCGTAGTTTTGCGGGGATTCGTAGTTTTTAGGGGAACAGATTCAAATTACACAAGGGGAAGTCATCAGCAGCTGGTGGGACCAGGAAAAACTACCTGTTGGAGATGACCTTTGAATAGAGTCTTGAAGGTCCCACATTCTTTCCATGAATGATCCCAGGAAGGAAGATGGCCAAAATAATAATTTATTTTACAAGGGGGAACCAAAGGGCAAGGAAGATAATTACCATACAAAAATCATTCATTTAAAGCCTATAGAGAAAGCTATGAACTAGTTGGTATGGCTTTGTGCAGTGAAAAGAACCCCAAAAAGAAATTAACCTGGGTGGTTATTCGCTTGCCACTGACTAGCTCTGTGACCTTCAAGAAGTTCCTCATGAAGAAAACAAGGAGGTTGGATCAGGCAAGTAGCACCATGACTTCTCCCACAGTCTCCTTCGGCCTTTCCTGAGGAAGACCCAACCTGGACACAGATTCTTATGCATTTGTCTTGAAAGCTAGTCAAGGGGCCTCCTTAGTTCCAAATGGAACTAAACCTGAAAGTCAGACTTGCCTTCTGCAATGGCCTTAGTTCAGGGTAACTTCAATCAAAGTAAAATCAAAAGGGGAAACAAGAGATAGAACCTAAGGCTGCTAGGGCTATGTCCATTAGAGTGGCAGATCGCTGACATGAGGCAGCTTTACTTTCTTGGTTTTAACTTTTCCATTATGTCTAATTTCTATTTCCCCCCCTTGGCTGTCCCTGTGCTGACCTGAAATCCAGTCACAACCTTATCTTGACTTTCCTGTAAATGTCTTTCCCTCTGCTTTTAAACTTTTATCTCTACAATGCGAATAAACTGGAACTAAGGCTTTCTGTGGGTGACAAGGGTAGTTGGTTTACCAGGAAAAAAAATAAAAATATAATTGTATGTGTCTGTGGGAGAGGGCAAGAGACAGAGAATGACAGAGGAGAGAAACAGACACAGAGAGGAGAACAGGCAGTGAGAAAGTAACAGACAGAATGAGAATGAGAAAGACGGTGACCAAGATAAGAACAATGACTGAGGGACTGATCCTTTCTCTCTGGCTGAAAAGAAGAGAGATACAATGAAATCTGTCATGTTTCACAGACTAATTAGTAAAGACCTGTCCAGTTATTTAAAGATATGAAACAGAGTCTTTACGTCACATTTTCTTACCACTTTCTCCTCTAGGGGGAAAAATGTTCCAAAGGATAGCTCAATTCATACATTAGTTACCAATATACAGTTAAAAAAAAAAATGTCTGTGGGGCAGCTCAGTGGGTAAAGAGCCAGACCTGAAGACAGGCATTTCTGGATTAAAATATGGCCTCATGCACATCTGTGTGACCTTGAGCAAGTCACTTAACCTCAATGGCCTAGCCCTTACCACTCCAGAGTCACAACCCAACTTCCATCAACTCTGTCTCTTCCTGGTTTATGATTTCCTTCCCAAATTCCCCTTAACACCTTGGATCTGTTTTTGTTTTTTTTTTGTGTTTATGTTTCCCAACTAGACTGTGGGCTCTATGAGGGCAGAAACCACATTTTACACATTTTGTATCTCCCTTACTATCTAATCCAATGCCTTTCCAAGAGTGGTTATTCAATCACAATTTATACATGGGTTGATTGTTTCAGCTTATATTTTTTTAAATGAACTTTGATCACTCACATGAATGGATAGAACAGATCTGATGATTAGAGTCATGGATGACCAGCTGAATGAGTATGGGCAAACTTAGTGGCTAATGGGTAGTTTGGATAATAGAAAGATGGATCAGTTTGTCAAACAACCTGTACTTAATTGTATATGAAGCCTCTTACTATCCCATGATAGGAACAAAGGAAATGAAAGATAATAGAACCAGACTTAGAGCTGGAAGGAAACTTGGAGGTCATCTAGTTCATTTCCCACACTTTATGGATGAGAAAACTGAGACCAAAAAAGTTAACCAGTTTTGCCCA
The DNA here is from genome assembly GCF_027887165.1 of Monodelphis domestica. NCBI lineage: Eukaryota > Metazoa > Chordata > Mammalia > Didelphimorphia > Didelphidae > Monodelphis > Monodelphis domestica. Next base: position 416,972,284 of record NC_077229.1, on the reverse strand, counting down.
AGTTCATACAGGTAACAAATATCAGAGTAAGGATTCTTACAGGTCCTCTGACTCCCAAACCATTATTATTCCCCACAGCACTGATACATGTCTTGATTTCAAGGGGATTATATTCCTTGAGAAGCCTAAAGTAGGATATTGCAAAATCCCACATGAAACACAGAAAGTGGTTGTGCAATTGAAGAATATTAAACAAGTTCAGGGAAACTTTGTTTATCTGGCAGAAACCCTGAATGTCCTACACTGATGCTTCAAGATGGTGTGGAGGTGACCTGGGGTTCTCAGAGGCTATGTCAACAGAGTAAAGCTCTGGCAGACTCTAGCATGTTGGAAAAACTTGGTCCTGAGATCAGATTGAGTCTTTGTTTTTTTTAATGATCAGTCTAACTAATGACAGAGAAGCTAGCTAATGATGTCCAGTAGTCTGGACCCTAGTGATGAAACTTTCTTAGTTGTAACAACCAATGAAACAAAGAAAAAAAATTTAAATGGCTCTCCATCCCATGTGGCCCCCCTTCTGTTTCTGCAGTGATGATGGCAGATTGGCAGGAAAGGGGCCAGAACATGCTTAGAACTGCAGTTTTTAGACCGTGAACACACTTTAATTTGGCTGCTGGTACTCTAAATGTGAAATGCCCAATTATGAGAGTGAAGGATGATGGGTGGATAGCCAGAGTACTCCACTGGTCCTCTCACAATATTGAGGGAAAGCAATGAATACTTTCAGCACACTGAACTTTTGGGAGGCCACTAACTAGAGTCACAGAGGATGAACAGTTCTGATGAGCTTGTGATCTTCAAGGCTGGAGGGAATTCCCAAATTGATAAGTTCACAAATCTGTTTGAGTATTTGAGTTGTGTATTCCAGAATGAGGTTCTACATAGCTCAATTTTCCTAATCCATTTTCCCATAATTTCATAATAGAAAGCACACAGCACCTTCAGGTATATAAGCAGAAAAGAACAACATTGATGGAAAAAAAATATATAAAACTCACAAGTAGGTGGTGGGGATAATGTGACTGGACAGCAGTTTTATCTGAAAAAGATCAGGAATTTTTAGTTGCCTCTAAACTTAATATGAATCACCAATGATAGTGCAGCCAAAAACAAAACAAAACTAAACCTCAGACTTCTGAAATGTCTTTGTCATTCCAGTCTCATACATTTTGGAAGTAGGGATGTCCACTCTGTATTTTTGCCCTGGTCACATCCCAATGGAATATTTGGTTCAGTTTTAAACATATTTAAGGATATAAAATACTGGAGAGTGTTAAAAGGAGACAGCTAGAATAGTGAAGAGACTCAACTCACACAAAATGATGACTATTCTCAGGTATGTGAAGAGTTGTCACAAGGAATAGGGGTTTCATTTGTGCTTGGCCCCAGAGGGAGGAATCAGAAGAAATGGAGAAAAGTTGCAAAAAAATGAGATGTCAAACTTGTGACTGTGGTGCAAGACTCATGAGTGCCACCCCACCAAAAAATAAAATGTAATATAGATAATGATAATTTGTGGTTTTCTAAGTCAATCTTCTCTTGCAGTGATCCCTTTCTATTTGAGTTTGATACCATGGTGTTAGAGGAATTTCTCACTCAGGTATAGGCTGGACTAAACAGCCTCTTAGGACCTTTCTAACTTTAAAATACTGTGCTTCTTGACTCCTAGTGAGTCCTACTCTGGGTCCTTGGGGGATTGATTCCCCTGTGATACTCAGGCCTGTAGAATTCTTATGATCA